>NW_027186492.1:10425940-10446456 GCF_028583685.1 Petaurus breviceps papuanus | reverse complement strand
TCTTTCTTTCTTTCTTTCTTTCTTTCTTTCTTTCTTTCTTTCTTTCTCAAAGAAGACCTCTAGCCCATTGGGTGGATGCCCTATGAAGAAAATATAGTAGGACATAGACATGTCTTACATGAGAGGCAGTCATGGATGAATTATGTTTGTAACCAAAATCACAGATCTAGTTTAGTTGTGTGCATGCCTGTACCTATACATGCATGCATAAACATGTAAATATATATACATGTACATATATTTTAGAATAATTTATCATACACATGCCTTTGGTGATTATGGCACGAAAACTCTTATTACTACTACTTTGCAGAAGGCAGTGGGTATGTATAGATCAAAATCAGAATCTTCTCCAATTTAAGAAAATATCACAAGCTCTTCCATGTCTATGGTACCCATATTTCTCCAACTAAAACATCATGACATGTGTTCTAATAAGTTATGCTTCTTTTGTAAAACCTAGTTAAATTTACATTTTCTGTTCTTGAGCTTAGAACCTTCTTGGAAAGACTAAAATGTGTGGTAGTTGAATGAATAGCCCTAAAGCTTTAGGTAGTGGCCAGAAAGATGACAGAGAAATAGATATAGATATTATGTTTTAGATATGTTATATCTAACATATTTATAGATCTCTCTATTTATGTCTATGTATCTATATATATATGTGTGTGTGTGTGTTTGTATATTTGTTTTTCACACAGGCATAAATTTTATATACATGTTTTACATATGTATGCATATGTATTATATATACTCATGCACACATATTTAAAACTCAGTTGATCTTCATAATATCCCTGAAAGATTGCTGTGATTATTTTAAAAATTTTACTGACTTTGAGGGTCAGAGAAGTTAAGTGACTTACCAATATCATTCAGCAGGTAAATTTCTGAGGCAAGATCTTTCCCCAAATCTTTCTCATCCCAAGTATAACATCTATCATGCCACATCTCTTTTTATTTATTTTTTTTATTGTTTTAGGCTTTCTGGAGAGCCCAGCTCTCTCCTGACTCCTCAGCCCCTCCCCTTCCATTATTTTTCTCCTTTGAAACTAGTAGAAGGTTATCATGGCTACTCTGAAAATCCCTGGTAAGGAACTAAAGTATAGCTGTGAACTTTTAGGACTTTAAAGTTTATGGAATTATTTCCACTACAAATTATAATTTTATTACTTAGATTTCTGCATTAGGCTATGCATATACCACCTCATATGCAATTTTATCTCTTTTTAAAAAAATCCTTAGTGACACAGTATCCTTAATTTTTAAAAAATGGTTTTTCTGTACATAACTCTAGATGCTTTAAATACTTGGCTTATGTATCTCCACCTCAGCAGATCCTTCTTGCTCCACATAGTCAAAAGTATTTAGCAAGGGTCAATTTGTATGTGATACTAAACTGTAGAGAGAGTTAAAAGGCTACAGTCCATGGCCTCATGGTGCTTATGAAGTAACACAGACAATATGGGGATGAATTAAGATGAAGAAAAAGCTCCCACTCCTTTATATGACAACCAGGAAGGACAGGACTGAATATATGTCATGAAACTAGCTTTTTGAAGATGCCCTTCTTTTTGAAGAGTGAAGTAAGAAATCTACTTAGTGAGTCAAATAAGCTCATAAACCTAACTAAAAGAGTTGAGTTAATCTCCGCAGTGTGTTTAATTTTGTGGGTGAAAATAGGGCAGCAAGAAATGCTATGAATAAATTGAAGTAAAATAATTGAAAGTGACTCAGGAGAATCACAATGACCTTACATCCACTACCATATTTAAAAGCACCAAATGTGAACTGCTTGAACTAGGGAATACAGTGTAGGAACCAAAGAAGATAGAGTTATGGGGGGCAGGTAGTAGAGGAGGGAACTAAGAAGAGAGGGAGGCAGTATTTTTTCAGAACATCTTCTCTTGCCCTTCAGTGCTATTTTCCTGAAATTCTGAATTTTACTGAGGAAATATCTTTGAATTTATAAAATATTTAATATTTTCACTTTCCATCTAGAAAATCAAAGGTGAGAAAATCGCTTTCAATGTTAAGGTATAAGGTAAGATTGAGAACATTGGGAAGGACTCAGGAGGTGATAAGAATGAAGCTGTGGCTGGCCATAGGATCTGAGTTAGAAGAGGCTATGGATTCAATCTAGTCTAGACCTGAAAAGAAATTCCCCTCTATCTCATTCCCAATAGACTTTCTAAGACCTCTATTAAAGAGAGATAAGTGTGTATGTATTTTTTTTCTTTGTTTTTTTTTAAGAAGACTGTGACCTCAGGGAGATGGTGACATGACTTGGAGATAACTTAGATGAAGGAGGGAGGGCTGTGCAAAGTCACCAGCCTCACTTTCTCCTCCAGAGCCATCTGGATCCAGTGGCCAGATATCAATCAGGATGACTGGAAATGGCCCAGGATGCAGTGGGAGACTTTGGCCCTCTAGCACTCATTCAGTGAATAGGACTTTTGAAGATGCTAATCAAGGGATGGTAACCATGAAGAGAGATAATATTTGTAAAATGAGATAATATTTGTAAAGCTCTTGGTACAGTGCTATAGTGCCAATGCAATATTTACAGTGCCCATGGTCACTACAAATATACTGACTGGGACTATAAATATTCCTGCATGGTGCTTGATCGCAAAATATAACAAAATCTCCATATAGAAGGTAAAAGAAAAACATTTATTCAGACACCAGAAAGCCAAATCCCAACACCAGGAAACTGAATCCATCATAACAACATAGAAGTTAATGCACCACAATGCAGAACTTTGTAATACCCACCACAATGTACCACAATTAGCCTTCCTACAAACCAATATAAGATCAATATTTACTCATAAACATGACTAACTCCTTGCCTGGGTGTCCTCTCTCCCATTGTCTCTCTGGCTCTGACTCCCAGCTCCCAGTGGGCTGTGCTCTACCCTTCAGCAAACTCCTCCCACTACAGGCTCCATGTGACTACATTCAGCTGGGGGGGGGGGGGGGGGAGTTTATTTTCAAAGTAGGGAAAGTCTTCAAATTCCCCTAGGCTTAATAAGGGGCAGAGAAGATCTTCAAATTCCCATTACCATTACAAGTGCCTGGTACACAGTGAACACTTAATAAGTGCTTGTTTCTTTTCTTCCTTCTGTCCCTTCTCTCTTTGCTTCCTTCCTTCCTTCCTTCCTTCCTTCCTTCCTTCCTTCCTTCCTTCCTTCCTTCCTTCCTTTTCTTTCTTATTTACTTGCTTCTTTCCTTTCTTGCTTGCTTCCTTCCTTCACAACCTACTACCTGCAGAAGTAACAAATTCCACTTCTGAATAATTTTAATTATTAGGTTTTTTCCTCCTTAAATTGATTCTAAGTGTGCCACTCTCTAGTTTTCCACCTGTTGTTCTTGGTTCTGTCCTCTGGGGACAAGCAGAGCATATCTGCTGCATCTTCTTCAAATACTTGAAGACAGCTATCACGTAGGCCCTAAGGTCTTCTCTTTTCATAGTTAAGGACCATAGTTAATTCAGTAGATCCGTGTATGGAATGTTTCAGGTTTTCTAATAATTCTGCCCAACTTCCTATGGATGTGTTCTCAATATTGTCTATTTCCTATGGTATCCAAAAATGCCAAAACTCTAAAAGTGACCAAATCAGTAAAGAATGTCATTTGACTAATGCTTACATAGTTCTAGCCATTTGCACCATTAATACTGCTAAAAACCTCATTAGCTATTTTTTTTTTGTTTTCTATCCTATGACATAAAGATTAAATAACTGTCATCCAAACCCTTCAGTGTTTCCTTTGCCCAAGACCTCAGGCCATTTGTAGCATAGCCTGACACATGAAAGAACTTCTTGAGGACACAGAGGAAGCTCACCTGGATCTTTTGCTCTCTCTTATATCAACATCATTAGCACTACAACCAAAATATCATAACTAAGCACAGTAGTCCCGGGTCAGCTGATTTCATCTGAAGGTGGGCGGATTCTAGAGTTGAGACAGAGCATCTGCTTGCTCAGTTTGATTGCTCTGTCTCCCTGAAACGCTTCAAAGGCCACCCTCCATCCCACCCATCCAAGTTATATCAACACCTATGTTCTTTCTTACTTGGCTTAATCTAAATTCATGGACTCAACAAACTAAGAATCCAGTATTTTTCATTTCCTTCTTAGTAGCTTTTCCAAAAAATAAAAAAAAAAAGACCTGGTGTTTTCTTATTTTAATTTGCATCCAGTTGGATGAAAAAAAAATCTCACATAGTTCTTTCCTGTTGAGGAGAAAGACAGCATAAGATAATAGAAAGTGCATTAAACTTGGACTTCATTCTCTTTCTAGGGTTAAAATCAGTATACAAATGTACATACTACCTTCTTCACAGAATTGTTGTGAATACCAACTGAGTTAATGTATGTGAAAGCAGTTTGTAATAGTAAAGTACCATATGTACATAAGTGATTACTAATACTTGACAGCCCTTCCCCTTCCCCCAACCCCATATCCAATCAGTTGCCAAGACCTTCAATTTCACCTTTTCAACACCTCTTGAATACTCCCCCTTCTCTCCCTTGACACCACTGAAATGCAGACCCTCACTACGTCCTGTCTGGATATTACTGCAACAGTTTGCTGGTTAGGCTCCCTGCAAAATGTCTCTCCCCACTCCTGTTTATCCTTTGCTCAGCAGTCAATATGCTCTTCTAAAAATCTGATCATGTCACCTCATCTATTTGATAAACTCCAGTGGTTCCCTATCACTTTCAGGATCAAATATCAAATCCTCTGCTTGGCATTCAAAGTCCTTTCGAGCTTGCTACCCTCACCTACATTTTCAGTCTTCTTGTGCCGTACACACTACCTCCCCCTTTCTCCTCCAATAATTTTGATCCAGTGTCACCAGTCTTTTTGCTATTCCTCAAAAATGACCATCTATTTTCAGACTTCAGATATTTTCACTGACTGTCCCCCATGCATGGAATGATCTCCCTCTTTATACCTCCTGGGTTCCCTCATTTCCTTCAAGTCCCATGTAGAATCCCACATTCTACAAGAAACCTTTCCCAATCCCTCTTAACTCTAACACCTTCCCTCTGTTGGTGATTTCCGATTCATCCTGCATATAACTGGTGTGTACATAGTTATTTGCACGTTGTCTCTCCTGTCAGACTGTGAGCTTCTTGAGAACAGGGACTGTCTTTTGTCTTTTTATCCCCAGGGTATAAAACTGTGCTTGGTATGTATTAAGTACTTAATAAATGAATATTTATTGACTGACTACTCCACTGGTCTTGATTACAAGAAGGACAAAACTGCAAAACTCTAACATCAACAATAACAACAATTTTGAAGACAATGGGGGAACAAAAACAAAAATCGTGGGTAATCTCATCTTTCTAAATTGTGGCTGATGGTCTAAAAAAGTTTGTGAAATGGAAGGATTAAGAGTCTGTCTTGGCGGTGTCCAGATACGAGTAGGGAAAAGTTCTCCCTTATGTATGAACTGTTAAAACACTCTTGGGTTCTAAAATAAACTTTGTCTCAAGCATACGAATCAGGATAGTCTGAGAACTCTAATGAGCAGTGCTGATAGTTGGGCAGAGGAAAGGGAGAGTCTCAAAGTTTGGCCATCCCAAGGTGTGGTCTTGAACCTTTGATGGTATGTGGAAGCCTGTGTAAATCCAAAAAGATGTGGCATATCCCTTATTTATTTTTCCAGGCAGTGAGTTGGCAGGCAGGCCCATCTGGGGATGGAAAACAGCCTTCTGAAATCACTCCCAGGGTTTTCCTGTTACTGCATGAAGCTTTGAGATGGTTTGAGCCTGAGTCATTGGTACCAGGAGGATAGAGGTGACATTCACAGTTGTGGGGAAAGGATGAAGGCTTCCCAGAGTTGGGGAAGGAGGAGGGAGACTGAGCATGGTTTTAGACAAATAGGTGTCAGCAGGAAGTCCAAGTAGAGCCATTCCTCTGTGTACAAACTGTGCATCTGAAGTTTTAAGATCATACATCTGACCTCCCAAGGTGTTCCACCAAGGTGCGTTACACTGTTAACCACCACCTAGATGTGCTGAAAATGTGATTGCTTTTAGAGCAGGCTGGGTAGCAGCAATATTCTGGAATATCACTTTCTTCTGATGTAGAGGTTAGAACCATATTTTACAGTCTGGCTCTGCATTCCTTGCCTTCCCCTTGATCATGTAGTTCATGCTTTTGTTTCTTCTGTTTTTGTCTGTTGTTTTTTTTGGGGGGGGCATCTGATGTGATGTTAGTAAGTGTGAGTTTCATCATGATTGAAAATTCCATACCTAATATCACCAAATTTGAGAAAACTCATAAACTCCTTGAGAGAAAGAGAGAAGGGAGACAGCTGGAACAGCGGTAAAGATAATTGGCTAGTGGCAAAATCAGTTCTCATCAGAATCCTGGTTCAATTATTCAGTTCAGTTTTGGCAACTGATGCAAATTCCTTCCCTGAAAATGTTGATTGATTGCATAGTTGTACCCACTTCATTTGCAAACCTTCATTATCTCCCTCTCCTTCCCTCTCTCTGTCTGCATCCTGAAAGGAGTGGAAAGGCTTGTAATTCCACAAGGTAATTCGGGGGAATCAACTATAGCCTTGCTCACTGCTTCCTTGGAAATCATTTGGCATGCTGTATCTCTGGGTCAGTGTCACATTCTTTCCCTGACCAGTCTTCCATGTTCACAAGTCCTTATGTGGAGATTATGGTCATTACGTTGGAAGACTGGGAGATAACATTTCAAGAGTCCATGATAGCTCTCCAGACTTGGATCTATTCTGCTTATTTGCCTGTGCTGCTGCTGGTAGTGGTGTGTGTGTGTGTGTGTGTGTGTGTGTGTGTGTGTGTGTGTGTGTGTGTGGTGGGTGGTGTGTGTGTGTGTGTATGTTTAATTTTCAGTCTGGTAGCTCCACCTGCATTCCTTAAAATACATTTGCCAATTGCCATGGTCCCATTCAGCCTGCAAAAAAAAATGCTCCACTTAATGTGACACTTCATTTTGCCTTCATCTATAGCTCAAAGGCTACTCAAGTGAAAAAGAAGAGAGGCCTAGTAACTTTTGTAAAATTCAGGCCTTAAGAAAGAGAATGAAGGCAATAACTAGCTCCTGTTTGGTAATCATTAATAACTGTGTGGGCTTGTGTTTACACAAAATCTGGGGGAGAGGACCATAGGGATGTTAGAACTGATTCTGACTTCCACTGGTGGATGCTGTGTACATTTGCCTAATCAAGTTATGTCTAAAGCCTTCAACTCCTTAAAATGAATGCCAGTTAGTGCTAGAATAGGGCATGAGGGAATCTTTCCAAAGAAATTTCAGTGGGCAGTTGCTGACATGCTATCAGTGACTGACTCTTGGCTCAAGTATTTGTGAAACATTCACATTGTTTGGAGGCCTTGATTGCGATCTGGCTGTCAGTGTTTTGTAGTGATAGTATGGACCTGAAAGAAGGTCATATGAAAGGGGAATTAGAGATGAAATTCTGTGATCTAAAGATATTGTACTTTGTATATCACAATGGAAGAAATAAAAAGAAATTCTCATAGAGATACTGTTAAATTTGGGTGGTCATGTATTCTTTGTAAAAAGCCTTCTTTCAGTATTGCTTCTGGTTTCTCTAAGAATAAGGGTGGTATTTAATACTTTTGATATTTCCAGGCTAAAGTTGCTGGACCTGCACAGGGACTGAATCAGATTCCTTCTCATAGTATCTAAATTACTCCCAGGGTGAATGTTCTTTTCCTTTGTAGCATACAGCAGGTGTTTTCATTCACTATATGATAGTGGAAAATACCTCCTGGTTGAAATTCAATTCATCAATCATTTATACGTGTACCTATGTACATACTATGAGCAGGACACTATGCTAGGCACTGGAGGTACAAAGACAAAGAAATGGTCTCTTCTCCTAAGGAAATTTCATTCTATTGGCTGTAAATTTAAGCTCATTATATTAATGGCATGGACAAACAGATGAACTGTGCAGTTTCCAACATGAGGACCTCAGCTTTAGAGCTAAGTCTTTGCATTTCCTGTACTTCAGTATGGACAGAAGTAGTTTACTATAGCAAGAGTCAAGGGAAGTGTAGCCAAATTTTATTGTCAACTGCCATTTTGTGAATAGTGGTGCCCTAGTGTCCTGGACATACTAATGTAACTTCTAAAGCTTCCTCAGTGGCCTCCAGGGACTAGTGCAGGAAACTAACTCAACAAAGCATCGTTGGAAAGATGTCTAGATGCAGGGTGGCTGTGGCTTGAGAGAAAGAAACTGCAAGGAGAAATGTGGGAAGCAGATGATTGTGCAATATTGAGTGAGTTAACTACAAATGGAAACTACAAGGTAGATTTGATTTTAAGGACTCTAATTAGTGCAAGCAACAGCCCTAATGTTAGATGAATATTTAGCTTTCTTTCTCCATAAAAGCACCAGAAATGAAGATGTAAACACATACTACAAGTGCCACAGGTTTAAACATTGGACATGCATGACCTATAGAATATAGAATAAAAGGTATTATTTTTCATTTATTCCCTAGGGATAACCCCCGCACCCCACCCCCACTGTCTCATGGAAGCATTTATGTTGGATGCTCCCCTGGAAGAAAGGAATCCTCTGAAAATATATTGTCAAGCATTGACATGGTCAAAAGCTGAATGATGATGATGATGATGATGATGATGATGATGGTGGTGGTGGAAAAAGAGAGAGGGAGAAAGGACTAGAAGAGAGAGAAAGAGAGGAAGGGAGGAGAGACAGAGAGGCAGAGAGAGAGAGAGGGAGAGAGAAAGAAAGAGACAGGGAGGGAGGGAAAGAGTGAGAGTGATAAAGAGAGATTGAAACAGAGATGAACAGAGACAGAAACAGCAAGCGACAGAGAGACAGAGATGGACAGAAAATCCTAGAGACCTATGAGAGATTTTCCTTCTTTCCCTCACAGAAGCATATTACCTTGTTTCATGCAGATCCAACATCTCTTAGTTCCCTTGACATACTGGTGGCATATGAAAGCCCTGTGGATGGATGGAGCGTTAGATTGGAAGTAATAAGGTTGTGCCTGACTTACCTCAGCATTTGTAGCAGATGTTACAAATGTCATAACATGAACCTTTGGGATCAGATTGAAAAAAAAATCAAGACAACAGATGTGGACCTCTTCGTTTTACTAGGAAGTGTAGTCTGACACTTAGAATGCGGCTCTGACTTCATGCTAATATCCAGCCCTTTCTTACCATAACAGTCACTGACACTAACAATTTGTGTGCCACTGAAGTCAGAAGGGTGACAGCAGTACTTTTCCCTAAGGATGTTGGTACTGGTTTAAAAATATAGAGGCAGAACAAGTAATACTGTGAACATGCAATACTGTGAATTTTCCCCTAAAGAGTACCCCAAATCTAAGTCTTTATGAGAAATCATTTTTTAAAGTTTTTATTGTTGTTTTTTTGTTTTTGTCCCATTTTTGTAGGTCATAAACTGCCTATAGGATAAAATATAGGTTTTTTTCCCTCCTGGCATTCAAGGCCTTCCACAATTTGGTTCTAATATCCCTTTCCAGTCTTATTTTAGATTACTTCCCCTTGTGTCCAACATTTTCACCAAAAAAAGGTCCCTTTTTCAATTTTATCTTATCCTATCCTGTTCTGATGTATTTATTCAGGCTTTTTCCTTCTTCTTCTCTTCCCCCATGCTCAGACTCTTTCTGTATCTCCATCTACAGACATCTCATTCTTCTTTCAAAATTCAGCTCAAATAACAACCTCCATGAAGTTTTCCCTGTTCTCTCAGGTAAAAGTGGTATAACCTCTCATCCATCTCCATTTTACCACTCCAATATACTGATGGCCTTCTAACTTGTACCATTTTTATTTGAGTACATTTCATTTCTTCCTTTGCTAGACTGTAAATTTCTTCAAGAAATGTCTGTTATTTTTCATCTTTGCTTCCCCAGTATTAGCACAGGGCCTTGAACATAATGGGCATTTAACGAATGTCTTTAAACTGAATTTAATTATTTTTTAAAATCATTTTTGCTGTCTAGTTTTGGCAAACTCCAAAGTCTGGCTACTACAATTATAGGAAATAGGACTGAAAGGAATCTTAGAGACCATGGAGCCAAATGCCTTCATTTTCGGTGAAGAAATTGAGGCACAGAAACATTGAGTTGCTTAAAGTTACATGGAAAATTGAAGTAGAAGAGGTTATAACAACCACATCCTCCCTTTTTAAGGACTTGACCAAGTCTCCCCATGCCTACTCCCCCACCCTATCCTTAAAAAAAAAAAAACGAAACTTGGGGCATCTAGTTGGAGCAGTGAATAGAGCACCAGCCCTGGAGTCAAGAGGACCTGAGTTCAAATACGGCCTCAGACACTTAACATGTACTAGTGGTGTGACCTTGGGCAAGTCACTTAACCCCAGTTGCCCTCCCAAAAAAAGCAAAAAAAAAAACCTTCTCCATGTACCCTGGGGTTATAGTCCTTTCATAGTCTGCCTCCTAGGAAAGCCCCTTAAATTCATTGATTCCACTTCCTTATGTTTCACTCATTTTTCTTATGATCCTACTGAAGCTTCTCTCTCCAAGGTTACCAATGATATTAGTTGCTGAAGCTGGTGGTCTTTTTATAATCCTCAACTTCAAGAAGCTTTAAACCAGTTGACCAACTCTCCCCACACATATGCTCAATCCTGGAGATTGACTTTTCACTTGCTTTTTGTGACATTGCTCTATGTCTGAACCTCTAAGGTTGGGATTCTCCCAACAACCTGTTCTAGACCTTTTTTCTCTTAATACTCTCTCCCAGTGATATGGCTACAATTTTCATTTCTACACAATTAAGTCCCAAATCTATATATCCAATCCCAATCTTTCTCCTTACCCCAGGAACACATCTCCAATTATCTGTAGAACATGGGCATCTTAAATTGAAACAAATTTTTTATCTTCTCCTCTGCCCCCTGCCACATACTTACTCCTCCTTCAAACTTCCATAATTATGTTGAAGATACAACCATTTTCCAAGTTACACAGTTTCACAATTTTAGTATCATACTAGATTTTTTAATTTAATTTTTTTTTCAGTTAAAAAAAATCTGTTTTGGGTGGCTACGTGGCACAGTTAATAGAGCACCATCCCTGGAATCAGGAGGACCTGAGTTCAAACCCTGCCTCAGACACTTAACACAAAAAAGTAGCTGTGTGACCTTGGGCAAGTCACTTAACCCCAACTGTTGTCCAAAAAGCAAAAAAAAAATCTGTTTTGTCTTCCTTCTGAGAAAAGAATGACATCATACCCCCCTGCAAAAACAACTTTGTAACCAATACACACAATCAAATAAAACCAATTTCCCTATGAGACATTCCTCACTCTTTTCCACCATTTCCTACCAGTAACCAAATTTTGTTGATTCTGTCTCTGCAATATCTCTTGCATCTCTCCCATTCTCTCTTTTTCGTTGCTCTCTGAAAACAATGGTGATAGAATTCAGAATGAGGTAAATTTAGGCTTGATTATAAGGAAAATCTTTCCAACCATGAGAGTTACCCAAAAGTGGAATGGGTTACTTTGGGAGGTAGTGGGTTCCCCTTCATTGGAGGTTTTCAAGTAAAGGCTAAGACACCACCCCTGAGTATAATAATTGTAATAATAATAAGCTAACAGTTATATAGTGCTTTACTGTGTGCCAAGCACTGTATTAAAGCACTTTACAGGTCTTAACTGATTTGATCCTTACAACAATCCTGGGAGGTAGGTGCTTTTATCTGCCACTTTACAGATGAGCAAACTGAAGCAAACAGTGGTAAAGTCACTTGCCCAGTGTTATAGAGATAGTAAATGTCTAGAGACCTGATTTGAACTCGTCTTCCCTGACTCCAGGTCCTGTGCTCTATCTATTGTGCCCCCTAGCTGCCCCTGTCTGCTATAAGTTAGAGAAAGAATTCTTTTCCATGCATAGGTTGAACTAGCTGGTCACAGACATTCTTTCTAACTTTGAACAATTCTGTAATGCTTTACTTAAATGAGCATCACTTTAGTTCAGACCCTCATCACCTCTTCTTAGCTAGGTTTTTGTAATAATCCCCTAATTGTTTCTAGTTCAGACTCTCCTCTCCTCATCAAATCCATTCTCTAGTCAGCTTTCAAAATAAATTTTCTTTAAAAAAATACCCTTATCAATAATCTTTAATGTGACTCTGTTTACATTTGAGCTAGAATAGGAATTAAAATGGACAACATCTGTCATCAGAAGTCCTTTGCAATCCATTTCTAAGCATACCTTTCCAAACTTCTTTCACTTTACTTTTCATCATACACTATGTTCTAAACAAAATGGTCAGCTTAGTTTTACTAAAAACTTAGTTCTGTCATTTCCTAACTTGCAATGGTTAACTTATCTTTACTAAAACTTAGCTTGTCATTTCTTAGCTTGATGCCTTTGAACAATCATGCGTAGAGAACCCCATGCATAGGGTCCAATCCCTCATCATCTCTACCTTCTAGAATTCTTTGCTCCCTTTATGGTTCAACTGAGAGGCCATCTCTTCTAGGAATACTCTGCTGATCACCCTATTTATTACTATTCTCCCTTTCCTTATCTCCTATTTTAATCTCTAATTCTTTTTCCCTATTATTTCCTTTGGTCAAATGTTAATTCCTAGAGGGTTGGTTCTGCTTTTTTTTTTTTGGTCATATCTCCAGTTCTTGGCACAGCACCTTACAAATGGTAGCTGCTTAATAAATGCTTGAGGAATTCAATAGAATACCTATTTGAATGTTCTAGTTTGTGTTTTTCTAGAAAAGTAGCTACTCTAGAGCTCTTAGGTTTCTTTTGTGAAATCAGATTCATAACTCTTAAGAGGATTTCAGGCTTAGTTATCTATGGAAGGAAGCAAATGGGTTTATCCATATCAAAAAAGCAAATGTTGAAAAAATAAATGTAACTTAGAGCCTGAGACATTTTACCCTGTAGAAGGATATGTGTCACTGTCTTGAAGACATTTAGAGTTTTATTGTTGTTTGGTGTGTGTGTGTGTGTGTGTGTGTGTGTGTGTGTGTGTGTTTTTCAGGCTGAACCAGCTTCTTTGGTGTCCACTCTACCTTCCTACTTGACATGAGTAGCCCTGAAGCTGAGTGTTTATTAGCTTACATCTACCCTGCAGGTCAAAATTGAAATCAAGATTCTATACTGAAATGCAATGTCTACTCTGGCATTCTAAACCTCCTTTCTCTTCCTCTCACCCTGCAGAGTAGCTCAATCCATTAAAGATGAAGTTTGCTTCTTAAAGATCACCCAAAGAGCGACAATCCATCCCTTTTTGTAAAAGAACATCCCTCTTTATACTGTAGGTTGGCTTACCCAGGTTCACATGATCATGAGAGAACAGAATGGGCAATGTCCCTCTTTTCTAAAGGGTACATCTGTTGCCTTGCTTGTCAAGCAAGCTACTCCTGGGCTTTTCTCCTTCCTAAAGACTTCACGGATTTTTCTCAATCTCCTAATACAAATATCTTCCCAATGTCAAGGATATAAAGCTTCCCCTGGACTATTCATTCAGTTGAGTTTTACGTTATTCTCTTCCTCCTCTGTCCCCTCATGTTCTCTTGAGGATTTCCAATCCTCCCTCCCCCTCCTCATCTCTCTAACCAGAGTGGCTGCATTTCTTGCCTGCATTTTCCCAGTTCAGATCAGGCCAGTGATGTCTACTGTCAGGGCCTTGTCATTCCCTCAGGTGCTGTCACTCCAAACCAGAAGCTTAACCCTCTCCCTGAAGAATTTCATTGTCAAGGGGAAGAGTGGGGGTACTCCCATGAAGAATTTTAATCACCCTATATGTAGCCCTTTTGAGGGAGGCACAATAGTTACTATAGTAACTACTAGACTGTGGGAGGAAGGCCACTACTCCCCTCCCCCAGCTACAGATGGAGAAATATCTACTTAGGTGGCTGGAAATTCTTGCATAGAGAAACTCTCATTTCCTTCAATGGAATAGGAAGCAGGGCAAGGGGATGGGACTGAGTATCTAAACTTTGGAACCAAAAAAATACTCCCCCCCAAAAAAAATAAAAACCCTGTAAATATCTGGTTGATCAAATCTATGGAAACTTTGTCAAGGTTTATTAGGGGAATGGTTAGATGGCATTTCATATTGATAAGGTTTTTCACTTGTGATGTAGAGAATTATTTGTCAAGAAGAGTTTTCTAAAATCATATGAAGAATATTTAAATCTCCAGAAGATGAGAAGTTTGTGGTAAACATCTCTTGACTAATCAGTCCTTTTTAACCAGAACATAGACTGCATTTTCTCCCACCACCCATGCTGCACCCCCCCCAACCTTGGCTCTTAAGTTGCTAGAATCATGAGAACATGTTTCTTGGAGGAATGCAGATAAGCTGGTGCTTCTTTTTTTAATCCAGCAATGCAATCAGATTTACAGATTACTATCAAAAGTAGCGATGCTTTCCCAATCACACTGACCATGGTGTGTTCTACCTTAGCTAGAATTGACACAGAAATCTCAGCATGAGCTGCATACCAGAGAAATATGGGAGACAAGAATCTGGAATTTGGAATTTTAAAGTTCCAAATATGCCCTTGGATCTAAAGCCTTATTTTTTGGTGGCATCACATGCCAATGGGATTCAATAGGGAAAATTTTATTTAAAATTGTCCTTCAAAAAAAAACAATTTAAAAATGTACCACCATCCCCCACAAATGTTTCAGATATGGTATTATGTGTTTCATTTGTAGCTGAGCATTCTAATTTTGCAATGATTTGCCCTCCTCCCTTGGTCTGGATATCAGCCATCACTCTTTAAGAACGGCAGAAATTAATCTTGGTGAAAATGGATCAAAAATGTTGTTGTTGCTTTAAAGATGATTAATATGATGTATCGTGTTGTGCTTCCATATAGAGCACCTTGTGACAAGGAGTTCCATTGCATTGTCGCTGTAATAAGCTGTCATCGGTGATACATGCAGCAGTGGTGATTTCAATGTCTCGTCTCTAGCCTAACCTGAATCAAAATACTTCCCTTGTCTAAGGATTGCTTGGGTATTCTGGATCTAAATGATACAAGTTGTGAACCTGAGGCATTGTGAGAGCCCAATCCAGAGCATGGGTTTTATACCACATTAAATAGAAAATAAAGATCTTAATTCAGCTTGGGAAGCACACACAGGCACACAAACCCCACAAACCTCTGAAACTCCCGTGAAAGCCTTTGGCAGGCCTTCTCTGCCCTATAGCCAAGGAGGCTAATTGTGATTCTTTAAGGAAAATCCCCTTTCTTTGGTAGTCATGGAAAGACTCATTAGGCATTCTGTACTCCTTTCTTTCCCAGACCCTGACTTTGCCTAGCCCTATTACCAAGGCCCCTGAGAATGATGTGAGGGGATTCCATTAAGCATGCACTCCAGTCCTCCCTTCCCCCAGTGACAGTGTGGGAACAGGTTCTTACTTCTTTGGATGAAGGACAGAGAGGTCAGCCACCAGTAGAAGATCCCTGGAGGTGACTTGGCATCTGCCCCATTGGATGGTACCACTTGAGGTCAGAGAAGTAGAACCCCTTGCAACTAGGACTGGTCCCTTACCTTTTAGCTTATTTATAGAGAGATGGAATGATGTCATAGATAGAGGGATCATTTTTGAATTCAAGAGATCTGTGTTCAAATTTTTAGATATTGCATATACTTACTAGCCATGTGAAACTAGGTAAGTCACTTCTCTGGTCTTCAGTCTTCTCTCCTGTAAAATGTGGGTGTTAGAGTTAATGTCTTCTAAGGTCTGTCCCTTCCAGATCTAAATTTATGAACCTATCATCCTGTGTCCTGGCAATCATCTCTGTAAAATGCCCTTAGTTACTGTCCTTGAGAGGTATGGTGTGTAGTATTTAGAGCCTACAACTTGAAGGTAGGAAGACATCCATTTGTGTCTTCAGATTCCACCTTTGACACCATCTGTGCAACAATGAAAAAGTCACTGAATTTCTCTGACGTTGAGCTTCCTAAATTCAGCATTGGAGATAAAGATAGTATACAGCTCACAAGGTTGTTATGAGGGCGAAATGTAATAATTTATGAGAAGGACTTTGTAGATCTTAAAGTACTTGTACTTCAGAAATGATGTGGCCCACAAAATTCCCAGGTTGGCTAGAATCAGATTAAAATGTGATTGGAAAATGTTTTTTAAAAAAATAAATAAAAATACAATGTGTCACAGATGATGTTAATTTTTGGTTTTCTAAGTCAATATGGTCCTATAGGGACTTGTTTCTCTTTGAGTTTGTACCTGCCAGCATGAATTTTTAGATAGGTTTTTCTGGGTCAAAGGAAGGGTATCTAGTAGACTGTTTTCCAAATTTTACAGTAGACCATAATTTGAGCTCACTTTTTAATCTCGTTTAGGTTAAATGTTCAACTTAAATTGAGAGAAAGCATGGATAAATGGAGAGAGAGAGAATTTTCCTTGACAGCAGAAAGATCTGGGGTTAGGTACTGTTTCTGAAGTAACCTGGTTGTGTGACTGTGAATTGGTCACTCTCAGAGCCACCAGGGAACTCTCTAGGAAGTAGGTTGCTGAGAAGATATTGGCCTGTATTGATAGGGGCAGTCTCACATGAGGTGTTCCTGAGCTAACAACATCACAGGTCCACTCTCTGTCCCTAAACATATAAATTTCATTGAGATTGAAGAGAAGAATGGGGCCCTAAATCAGCAACTTTTCTGACTTCAGTTCCCAGATCTGCAAAACAGGGGTGTCGATCTTGTGGGATTGTTGTATGGCTCAACTGATCATATATGTGGAAATGCCTTGGAAACCAATAAAATCCTGTATGAATGGAAAGTCCTTGTATCATATTCATGGTCATACATTTCCTCCCCTTTCCTCCTTCCATAGAAAAACCACACAATCAATAAACAAAGATAATTTTTGCTACACTTTGTTGATCAGGGACCATTTCTGGTTCAGTATTATAGAAGCCTTGCCTCTGTTGAGCAGTGGGGGTAGGGACTGATTAAAAGAAAAAGGGCATTGCAGGCCACAAGGTGAGCAGGTCTGATGACTTCTCCACCTTTCATCATTTTCATCCACGGAGCTGAGCTGTCGTGTTTCTCTTTTGTAATGGTTTCTTCTGTGGCAAGCTGACCTTTTGGCTGAATAGGTCAAACTCCCACAGAGCCAAGATCCTCAACCTTCTCCATGTGTGTGCATCCCCAGAAGGAGATGATGACTGCTAAGGAATACTACTGTGTAGAAAGGAGCAAGTTGGGGGTGGGGGGAGAGGGTTGTTTGGGGTTTTTGTTTTTGTTTGCTTTTGCTATAAGACCGATTATTTTTCATGGTACTGAATTACCATGGCAGAAGGGTAAACCAAATCACTTTATGTAAAATAGGTGTTCTGGTTTTGCAGAGGATCAAGACATATTTTTCTGTCCCTCAATCTACACTTTGTTGTTTTATAACTTTCTGATGTTGGTCTCATTTATTATCATTTTTTTCTGGTTGTGAGAAATCATATGAACAATGATGGTGGTCAGTAACTATTTCCTTTCCTTTTCTTATTGGTCTTAAACCAAAAGAAAACAACAAAATGAAATACAAGCAGTATGAAATACAAATTTTCATATTTGTTTTATTTTTATCTTTGTGTCTTAGAAAAAAAGATATCAGGGATCATCTTACTTCAGTCTTTTTTAAAATGTGGGTCATGACAAAAAATTTGGCGACAGTAAAAGGTTTCTGAATGGGCAAGGGCAAAAAGTTAATTCAAAATCAAATAGGTAATGAATCTAAGGTGCTTCTGGCAGTGCTTGCCCTTGATGTATTGCATAACTTCACTGCCACCTTGGTTCTGAACATACAACATGTGCACTTTGCACTGCATGCACCCTCACACCCACACAGTGCCAGCCAACACTGCTGAAATCCAAAAAGGGGTCACAAGTGGAAAAAGTTTAAGCCCTGATCTAGTACATCCCCCTTATTATGTAGAAACCTAAGGCCAGGAAAGTCAGGTGATTTGTCAAATATCTCTTAGGTAGTAAGTCTTTGAGGTAGGATTTGAACTCAGACCTTCTGACTCCAGAGACATTGTTCTTTCTATTCTATCATGTGGCAATCTCCATAGTCAGATTATAAACTCCTTAGAGGTCAGGATGACGTCTTATTTATCTGTGTATTTCCTTCAGGATATAATCAGTACTTTATAGATAGGACACACTCAACAAATGTTGGAAGAACAAATGAAGGAATAAATAAAGGCACAAATATAGTTTTTTTAGATAGGGTCCCTCTTGTGTCCTTTGTTAACAACTGACTTTTAAATACTTAACAGAATCTTTTTCACAACCCCTTTAAAGATATGAAACTTCACGTATGAGAATTTATGTATATTATGATGTCATTACTTTTTTATTACCTCTTTTTAAAAGTAGGTGAACTATGTCAACTGAAAGAAATGAAATATGCCAACTAAGAGAACTCAGAGCTTCAGTACCATTTTCCAGTAAGTGAGCTATGCTGCTACGTAGCCTAATGGATGGAGTAACGGGCCTGGAGTCAGGAAGACCCAAGTTCAAATCTAGTCTCAGACACTCACTAGCTTTTTGACCCTGGGCAAGTTCTTAACTTCCTTCTTCCTCAGTTTCCGTATCTGTAAAATAGGGATCATAATAGTGCCTACAATCCAGGGTTGTTTTGAGGATGAAACAAAGTAATATTTGCAATGTGCTTTGCATACCTCTTTAAGAGGAAGGATTGCCCTTTGACTCTATAAATACTAGTTATAAGTATTTAGCCCAGTACTATGAGTGCATGCATTTGTGTATATGTATTAGGTGCAAAATGACAGTAAAGGCGGGTGAGGGTAAGTTTATTTTATACCACTTAAAAGGAAAAAAAAATTAGTTTTTTTTTTCCTGGCAATTGAGCAAAGAAACAAAAAGTAGAAACAATGACCTCTCCAGCAGGTGTACTAGTGGTCTTGGAGACCATGAAAAACATTAGAAGCTATCAAATTTCAAAAAAATTCAAAATTCTAAGGGACTCTCTGAATAGTGTTACTTTTCAAATTCTGATGAACCTAGAAGGAAAAAAAAGCTATTTCAAGGCTTAAAGAGTAAACTGCAATGACAGTGAGGAGAAAACAGCATGATTTTCATTGTTCTCAAATTATAAAGATATCGTCCCATTTCTCAAAATGTGAAAAGTGAGGGTGAGAATTTTTTAAAGTGGAATTTAAGAAGTCTGTATTTAACATGTTTTCCACTACCAATAATACTAGAATGGAAGCAAGGCTGCTCCCAGAGACCTAATGGGTTCCTGTTTAACATATTTATGTTGGCTGTAAAATTAGGAGCTGTCATTATGGCCCCCCATCACCTGCATAAGTGCAAAACCTATAAATCCAGTGGTCCTCTGGTACCATAAAAATGACATTGGATAGAATGGCATGAAGCTAGAACAAGATATGTGTGTATAGGGATAGAAGGCACCAAGATTCAAATGTAGATTTCTGGTGGAACTGACGAACAAAAAGAAAATTAAAGGTACAGACAGTCCACAAGGAGATGCCCTAGTTTAATTTGAGCTTGGAATGAAAAGGACTGAGTGCTTAAGGAAAGATAATAAAAGAGAACTCTCACAATCATAAATACTGTCTTGAATGGAAGCCGGAGGAGGGAGCATTTCTAAGTTTTTCACCTTCCCCTCCCTTTCATCATCCCCACTAATGGTCAGTGCATTCCCTCTATTGATGATTTCTAATGCATGCTATGTGTAGCTTGTTTGTATGTAGTTGTTTTGAAGTTGTCTCTCCCCCATTAGATTATAGCTATTTGAGCCCTTTGTCTTTTTTGTATCCCTTGCATTTAGCACAGTGCCCAGCACATAGTAGGAATATAATAAATACATATTTACTATCTTCCCTTCCTTCTCCTCTTCTCCCTCCTCCAAAAAAAATCCAGAAGACTGCAGATCATATTCATGTGGAGTCATTCACACCAAGCTACCATAATGTGCAATTAGCATTGTATAAATTGAAAACAATATTCAGCAAGACAGCTGCATTATCAAAAATGCCAAAGGAATTTTGAAGGGAGTAATGTGCATGTTAGAATAGAAAATTAATCCAAAAACACACAGTAGTAATATCTTCAAAGTTTCTGCATTTTAAAAAGAGTGTGTGTGTGTGCAAGCACATATGTATGCATGTTTCTGTCTGTGTGCTTGCATAACCTATGGCATAGATTAGTTGTAAGAAAGGAAACCATATGGAATTGATTTTATTTCCAGGGCCAATGTCTGATGTCCACTTCTTTTCAAATGATCTTGAAGGTCCTTACCAGCTCTAACATGTCATTTTTTCCTTCAGCTCTAAAAATCTCTAGTTCTAATAGAATTATCTTCATTTTTTTTTGCTTTTTGGAGGGCAATTGGGGTTAAATAACTTGCCCAAGATCACATGGCTAGCTTTTGTGTGTGTGTGTGTGTGTGTGTGTGTGTGTGTGTGTGTGTGTGTGT
>NW_027186492.1:10338542-10425930 GCF_028583685.1 Petaurus breviceps papuanus | reverse complement strand
TGTGTGTGTGTGTGTGTGTGTGTGTGTGTGTGTGTGTGTGTGTGTTAAGTGTTTGAGGCCAGATCTGAACTCAGGTCCTCCTGACTCTGGGGCTGGCACTCTACTTACTGCGCCACCCAGCCATCCCCAGAATTATCTTTATTTTCATCCCTGTCTTTTCTTTTTCCTACATTCATTCAGGTCCTAGATAAAATTGCACCTTCTCCAAGAAGCCCTTCCATGTTCCCATTAATTCCCTTTCCTCTGTTGATTGTCTCCAATTTGTCCTGTATATGTATTGTTTGTACTTTTTTTTTTGCATATCTCCTCCCTTTATAGTGTTGAAATCTTGAGAACAGGGGGTGTCCTTTGCCTTTCTTTTTGTACCCAGAACTTAGCACAATGCCTGGTAGACAGTAGGTGCATAATCAGTGCGTGCTGACTGACTGATTCTAATATATCTATAGGTGTGTGTAACTCATACTTCCTGTGAACCATCATCTCCTTTTTGACTTTTTGTTAGTAATAGAAATGATACTTTACTTAACATTCCCTTTATTTTCAAACCACCATTTGAAATATCACAGGCATTAACTAATAAATGGAAAGGTATACACCCTGCTTTTCTCTAGTACTCTAATCTTAAGGGCATTTGTACAGTAATCCAGTCTAAGCTGAAGAGCCAACCCGCTTTACTCAGTAACTGAAGCTAAATTGAATTAGGCCAGAAAGTATTTAGATGGGATTTTCTTGTCAACTAACTGGAATGTTTCTAGTATGAGGGAAGCAGAAGAAATAAGTTTTATTTAAAATGTGTATTTTATGGGGCTCTGGGGCAACAAGAAATGCAATAAAAGTTTGTTGTTATTTTTTCCTGGCAAGCTGAAAGGGGTAAGCTATTAATTTCTAGAGGCTCCATACAGAAAACTTTCAGAGCATTTACATGCCTTTAATAAATTCCTATGAAATGCATAAATTCTCATTATCTTTGTTAAATTAAGGAAGGTATACAGAAGCACAGATCTGGTATCAAAGGAATGACTTAAATGTAAATCAAGGCCCCAACCAAAAGTTTGTCCATGTTGGGTAGAAACTTCACTGTGATGGCTTCAAAACACCTGGTTACTTAGGCCTTTCTTCCATGGAAAGATGCAATACAACATAGTAGTTAACACCTATAACCAAAATACTTGTAGCATGGGGAAAGAGGTAATTTTGTTAATAGCTGGGTAGCCATTGTTGTTGGGTTGTGTCCGACTCTGTGACTCCATTTGGGGTTTTCTTGGCAAAGATGTGATTTGCCATTTCCTTCTCCAGCTTATGTTACAGATGAAGAAACTGAGGCAAACTGGGTTAGGTGGCTTGCCTACGGTCACACAGCTAGTGTCTGAGGTCATATTTGAACTCAGGAAGAGAAGTCTCCGTGACTTCAGGTCAGACAATCTACGCAATGTGCCACCTCGCTGCCCTAACAGAGAAATCTGGCATAGTGAAAAGGGTGATGGACTTTTGAGTTAGGAGGAACTGAGTTCTATCTTCTATTGATATTTGCCAAGTGTCCCTGAGCAGATGTGAAATAGTGGGAAAAGCTGCTGACTTTGGAACGTAGACTGGATTTAGATCCCACTTTTGATCCTTAACTCCCTGTATGAATTTTGTCAAGTTGCTTAACCTCCCAAGCATTGTCTCAGTTTCCTCACATATAAAATGGGTGCATTTGACTAGATGGGGTCCTTTCCATTTCTAACTCTTTGATGCTGTTATACTCTGCCTGAGCCTCAGTTTCCTCATTTGTTAAATAAAGACAATAATAGCAATATTAATAGGTAGTTTAAAAGTTTTTGTATGTGTGGCTCAAAGGAGGTAATAGTATTTAAATGCTTTGTAAAGCTAAAAATACCATATAGCACTTACTATTGGCCTAAATTTTCTTACCTGTAAAACAGGGATGATATTTCTACTACCTACCTTATAGTCTTGTCATGTGAAAAATTGTAATGGAAATCTTAAGAGTCTTATATAGCTTAATACAATGGAAATAGAGCTGGATTTAGAGTTATAAGACCTGAATTTGGTTCCTGGTTCTCCTGCTTGGGTTCCTCCTTGGGTTCCTCCTTGAACCAGATAACCTTGAAGCTCCCTTCCTGACTTCCTGTCTAGGACCCTGTTCTAGTGCTGTTGAAAGAGAAAATAGAGGAAAGCAACGTGATATTTTGGTGCATTTGTGGCAAGGAAAATTATGGATTAAGTCATTTAATTTTTTGTTTGTTTTTCAAAGTCTCTCCAACAAGCAAAAACATTTGCCTTGACCACATGGAAAAAGAACATTTCTTGACCAGATTATGACATTTTATTTAGACATAAAACCTATAAAATTTATCTTCATACTGGGACAGGTAATACCCATTGGCAACAAGTTGGGCCAGGATTTGATAGTAATAAGAAACACAGTTCTTGAAACATAGTAGGTCCTTAATAAATTCTAATTGATTGAGCAGCTGAAGAAAATAGGTTGGATTGCCTTTGGGAAATAGCAAAGCTCTTTTAATATTCAAGCTTCCTTTTGAAACAAAGACTCAGATCTTTAATACTAATATTCTACTCTATGACAGTAAGACAGAATATAACAGTCTATGAGGAATTAAAATGTATATCACACACACACAGATAGATATCACATAAAGCAATAGAGAGGGATGTGATGAACATGACCAGAATATAACCCAGGAAGAACTTTGAGGAGCAGAAGTAAAAGATATCATTAAGGAGATGTATTTTAGGCAGAAAAGGTAGTCTGGTCTAGTCATGTGGCAAGGAAAAGTGATGACAGGTAGCTAGCAAGAGTACTCTATTGGTCTACTCAGAATATTAGGGGGAAATGAGAGAATGGATTTCTTGTGGCAAACTTATGGGAAGACATAGTATGAGTCACAGAATGTGGAAAAGCATGAATGAGTTGCTCTCTGTATTATTGGAAGAAATTCCAAGACCGTGAGAGCAAAGAGGTATTTGAATATTTTGAGTATTTTAATATCTAAAACCAGTCTTTTCATGAAAGCTCTCTTTCCTAGGGGAAAAAAAAAGATAAACAATGAGTTTGGAATAATAATGTATTTGTCATCATTGTCATCATCATAATCATTGTTATTAGTACTACCTAATATTTCTATAGAACTTTAAAGTTTGCAAAAGACTCTATATAAATTCTCTTATTTGGGAAATGATATAGAAACTATTCTTGACTATATTCTGTTTCATGAACCAGTAAATAAGATGAAATGATGCTTATGCTGACAAATATTTTATTTTAGAAATATGAATAAAAATGTACATTGACATTATATTGACTTATTGCTGCATATGAATACTAATAGGCTTATATTAATTACAGGTCAGTTATCTCTATGAAAAATGACAATTAACTTTATTTGATTTCCTTCATAGTAAGTTGCTTATTAGTTTAAAAAAACAACAACCAAATATTTCCTCATGATGGCATGTTTTTGAAGTAAAATTGCAGTGTAGTAATAATATAGCACTGAATTCATGAGAGTAGAAGCTTCCAGTAGGCAAGGAGTAACTTTGCATGCTTTAACTAAAGCTTTAAACATTGCAGTGTTCAACAAGTATTAATTTCATGAGCCATTTACCACAACCGCCCTCCCTGGGGGGGGGGTTCGCTCATGTCCTCTCCCCCCCATTAAAGTACATAGCAACAAAGACTTCACATTTGGATACTATTTCTTAAGTAGTCTTTGTCAGTATTTATATCTTGTTTTTTAATCATCATCTTTTTTTCTAATATTTCTCCCAGAGAGGGATATATATGGAGTGTCCCCAAAGTTCTAGTTCAGTGTTAATAATGTGTATGAAAACGAGTGTCTCAAACCTTGCTAGGCTTTGCAAACTCCTGTGTTTCTCAGGTTTTGGTTGGAGTTCCCTGCATTTGCAAGCAAATATAATATTGGTTTAATGTACTTACTTTTTAGTGGCCCATACGTATATGTAGTTGGTCTCAGTACAGGAGAAATATCCCTGGATACAAAGACAAAATGTGCTCCAGGGTATTGTTTTTCACTTTTCTTGGCAGTTGTAGCTGCTGAAGCTACTGAAAGCTAAACCTGAGCTCTGCTTGGGGTAGTAGTGCAAGTCAGAATTGAAATTTATACCAGGTGCTGTTTCTAAAAATTGACATAAAAACAATAAATAATCAGAGACGTGACCAGGAAAGAAGTTATGCTAGAAACATGAGTTCACTGCAATATCTTTTTTTTATTCAGTTATAGGTGCCCAACGAAGGAGAAGCCCCAGTGCTCTAGCCATTGAAGTATTTGAGGCACACCTGGGAAGCCACATTTTACAGGTAATAAAAAATTAATTGTGCCTATATATGTACATATACATATATGTGCATATATGTGTGTACATGTACACACACATTTTAACCAAGAATAATCAACAGACATAGTGTTGTCTTTGAGCCCAGATCTGTATTGGATTGTTGTTGTTTCTGCTTGGATTTGTGAGATTCTTACAAATTCATTTTTTTTCTTTTTAGAAAGCCATCACTTGAGAGTGGTAATGAGAAAGGGAGGGCAAGTATTATTTGTGCTGTAATAATTTAGATAAATTGCTCTATTTAGTTGACTCACTGTATTAGCTGACTGTTCACAGAATAATTGTATGTGTGTGTTGTGTTTGTATGTGGATGTATATGTTTGTTATCTTTTATATATCTATATATTGTCTTTGGAAGAGCAAAGTTATATTGTGAAGGTAATGTGACTTTTTTACATGTATTGTCAAATTTGGATTTCTCAACTTTATGTGGTGATCACAAATGTTTCTAATATTGGAATTTTTATCATCCTATCACAAAATTACTAGGGGAGAAATGACAAAATGCTGTTAAAATAAGTGAGGACAAGTGCTAACTTATTGTTCTCATCAGTGCTACAATATGGAAATATTTATGTTAGCTTTGTTGAAATCAGTAGAAGTACTTTACAATACTATCTAGAAGATTCTTTTTTTTATGGTATCTCACTTACCATCATCATCATCATCAGTCCTCCTTAAGTTATTGTCATCATTTCAACATGCCAATCTTATCTACAGAACTTTCTCCTCTTGCTTCTGAGTTAAGAACTGTTTTAATCAAAATGATCTTTTAATTATGGAAGGTGTTTTCTAACTTTCTGATATTATGGAAGAAGAAGCACCTACCAAAGTTATTTGACTCATGTTTTACAGAGATGGCTAAGTTTCATCTCAGTTGAACTGAGATAGAAATAAGTGGAATTTTAATGAACTCATATACAGAGGGTTGCCTGCCCATTCAGATGTAGGAAAAGTCCCTCCTGGGTGCTTCCACTTTCTGCAAGCCCAGAAAAAGAAGTGATTTTCATTAGAGCATGAAATGATAAGCCATTATGACTGGGCATATTTCAAGTGTAGACTTGAGATTGCATTTCTTGCTAGGTCTTCTCTGATAAGGCTGACTTTTACCCAGCAACTATGAGGGCCTCATCCAAATCAGCCCAGTAATAGGAAGCTCTGTCAGATAACAAAAACCTTGTTTCATTAGCCCATACTCTGTATATGTGATTAGCCTCCCATAGTGGAGCAAGCTAAATTCCTTGTTCTGTGATCACATCCTTGAATTGCTTTTCAGCATACCTGCTTCCCTTTCCTGACTCCCCTTTTCCCTTTGAATAACTACTCAGGTAGGAGCATATTCTACTCTTGGCTGAATGCCCAAAAATTGTGTATAAAAACAAACCCCTTTCTTTCTGCAAACTGCTAGTATCCACCCCCAGGACTAGCCAACTGTTTTTGTGTCAATAAAACTCTCTTGACTAGGAGAATATCTGCCTCTTGAATTTTTTCCAGAAAATCCTACTCCTGAACTTCATCAACTTCTTCATTATCATTTCTCTTTCTTCTTCTCCCATAAATACTTTGTTGAAGATTTTTTTCCCTTTCTTTGAGTGTTCTGGAATCTGTTTTGTCTGAAGCTAATATAATTTGCTTCCTTCCATTATATGTTATGAAAATCTCTAGATTTTTATTCTGAGAGAAAGTGGGCTAAACTTGGATTAGTTAGTAGAATGGTCAATATAGGCTCTATTAGTCTGATAGCCCCTTCCATAGCCATAACAGGAGATCTTTTTTGAAAGTAGGAATATATATATACATATTGCAGTGATAAGTAACAATGATTATAGACCATACTCAGATGTTATATAAGACAGCTTTCAAGGAAAAGTGGGACCCATTTTCAACCCTATTAGTTTCTTGATTGTATTAAATAGCAGTAATTAGAGAATGCAAGAGAATCTATTCTCCACTAGAGGCTTTAGGGCAGTGAGAATATGAGAGGGGAAACCTCTAAAAAGAAGGAAATGGAGTTATTGAAATGGTCTATAATGCAATAGGCTGTCTGAATCAATCTGCAAACATTTATTAAATCTTTACCATGCTCCAGGCACTGTGATAAGCACTTAGGATACAAAGAAAAATAAATAAACAACAGCAACCACAACACCAACACCACCACCAACAAAACCCCAATTAAAAACAAAAACAAAAATAGTTCCTGCCCTCAAGGAGTTTACATTCTAATGGGGGAAGAGAGCAGATACTTAAATCAGTGTTGTTGTTCAGTCATATTAGTCCAGTCAGGACTCTTCCCCTAACCCCCATTTGGCATTTTCTTGGCAGATATGCTGGAGCAGATTGCCATTTCCTTCTTCAGATCATTTTACAAATGAGAAACTAAGGCAAAGGATGTTAAGTGACTTGCCCAGGATCACACAGCTAGTGTCTGAGGCCAGATTTGAATTTAGAATAAATCAGTACTTTCAAGAAAAATAGAGTAGTTTGGAGATGGGCTTAGGGGGAAGGCACTAGCAGTGAAATGTGAGCAAAGTCTTTAAGAAAGGTAGACTTTCTAAGAGTCAGAGGTTAGAAGAGAGAAAACTCCATCACAGCAATCATAGCAAAAGCACTCCTATGCTGAAAAGCAAATAGGCTGGTCTAGCTGGATCACACTGGAGTTATTGGAGATAAGTTATGGCTTAAAAGAGTGGAAAGATAGGAAGGGGCCAGATTGTGAAGAGCTTCAGATGCCAAATAAAGTTCCTGTTTGACATTCAAGGGGGAAAAAAATCATTTTCTTAGCTATGTGGAGGACTGAATGAAATGTGGAGACACTTGAGGTAGAGAATTGAATTATTCAAGGCTAAAAATGATGAGGTCCTGGACTGGATTGTCAGTTGTGAGAATGAAGAGAAAGGTGCATTTGCAAGAGAAATCTTAATCATTTCCTTTACCTCTAAGCCAGGAAAGTCTGAAGGAAGTGGGTAAAAGTCTACAGTAGCTAGTCAATGGATTTTTTCTTGTTTTTGTCTCTCCCCCCCCCCCATTATATTGGGAGAGCATCTAAGGCAGTGACTGTCATTTGCCTTTCTTTTGGGCTTCTCTCAAGAAAATGGCAAACCAGTCCAGTATCTTTGCCAAAAAAACCTCAAATGAGATCATGGAGAGTCAGACACAACGGAAAAACAAATCAACAGCAACAAAACAGTGCCTGACACGTAGGATCATAATACATGCTTAATGACTATACCTGCATCAGAATCACCTTCTTCTTGGAAGCTGAGAGGCACAGGGTACTCCTGTGGTTTCTAGGTACAATGCTTTCAAGAATTTTTAACAGATTAGTTCATATTATTTGATTTGTGGTAGGGATGGATGGAAATGTGAGTGGTCACCGGTTAAAAGTAATATAAGAAAGGGGGAAAAAATGAAGTAATACTCCAGAAAAGGCAACTCTGTTTCAGATAGCTGGAAGTGAATTGCAACCTTTCTTTTGACTTTTTGAGGCTTTGTAACAGGAGCTAGCTCAAGTCCAGAAGGGGATGGCTTCTCCCAGAAACTTTGTACATCTTGTAGGTCTGGGCCCTAGAGACTCCCAAACACCATGAACTCAGTCTGAAATGCCTTTGGTATGTTCTAAACCAAATGACCTGCTGTTTTGCAGAGGTTTCTATCATGACAAGAAATCTGTCAGAGATCAGATACCAATTAGTACGGGGACAGCGAGGAAGGACATAGTGTGACATAATGGAGATTTTTGTGATGGTAGAGTGCCACTGGACATGGTGGCCTTTTAAAAATTTCTCACTATATTGTTCCAGGAGCAGTATTTTCATTTCCCCAAAACCTTATAGGATCCCTTGAAATTTTGTGTTGCCTTTTATGTAAAGTGAACAGGATAATTATTATTATCATTATAATCATTTAGACAACCAAAGATTATTCTGCCACAAAAATTACCAGTGATCATTCTACTCATCTACCATCATTTTCCAGGCTAGGGGTTTAAGCACAATTTGTATTGGTTATTGCCTCCACCATCCTCTGAGCAAATCTATAGGGATTCCAGGATTACCAGGACCGAAGTGCCATCTGCAGTGCTGTAGAAGGCTTTCTAGGATAACTAGCCTTAGAACTATAGAAGTGCAGATTGTATATATTGGTTCTCATCCAAGGTATTTTAATTCAACGTAGTCTTATTTGGCTTATATTAATCAGATGGGGAGTGAGAGCAATTAGGAGTCAAGAGATCAAGATAGAGAATTATACTTTGTGGCAGAGTAGATGGAAAGCCAAGAGACATCAAAAATAAGAGGTCTTCTTTGCAAATAGTCTTTTTTTTCCATTCCAAAAAAATTGTTTAGCAGAGATTAGGTTTTCCTTTTGGTGGATTCAGCTATATCAAATGTGGATACATTAACCCTCCTCCATCCTGTCATCCTTAAGGAGAAAGTGAAGTGAATGTCGTTTACTTAGCTGAGTAGTAGGAACTGTACAACATGGTCACATTTCCTGTGTTTTTCTAAGCTTAACTAAATGCAAAATGGTAGCAAATATAATCTTTGGAAAACATAAAATGAACCAGTAACTTTCCCTTAGGTGTCAAGATTATGAATGGAGTGTTTTAATTATTTGTACACCCTTGGCAGAAGTCTAAGTTCAAGGGTTGTTGGGTTTTTTTTTTTCATTCTCTAAATGAATACTTTATGTTAGTGTTAGAAAAGATGTAAAATCAGCCACCACATATTTGCATACTAGACAGTAATGCTGTTTTACACACCTTACAGGTGTTAAAAACAAGACAAACAAAACAAACCTTGTAAATTGAAGAACTGGGAGGGGTGGCTATGTCAACTTGATTTGTCAGCTATGCTGTGATGAGTCTGTAGAAACATATATTATTTGTCCCACCAATAGTTTATGGTAATCTCTACCATTCTAGCTATCCAACATTATAGCAAGCTTGGGATAATAAAAAATAAACAGTGTCTGTTATTAAGTACAGGTACTATACATGTCAACACAGGACTTTTGGCATGGGATGTGTCTCTAGCTTTAACAGTGCCTCTTAAAAAAGGCTTCCTTTAAGGAATGGAGATAATGGAATTTTATTGTATCATAGACTGGGGATGTTTAGCTTAGAGATGAGAAGACACAGGAAGAATGTGAAAGCTGCCTTTGAGGATTTGAAAAGGTGTCATTTTGAACAGGGATAGGGCTTGTTCTTCTTGGTCCTTGAGAACACAATGATGAGCAATTGATGGAGATGAAAAAGGAGCAGATATAAGTTTGATGTCAGGGTAATCTGTCCAATTATTAAGCTGCCCATAAGGGGAATGGACTTTTTCAGGAGGTAGTGCGTTACTCCTCATGGGAGGACTGCCGGGTTGGATGGCCAATTGTTGCAGTTTTTGGAGTAGGGTTGGAGGGCTTTGAGATGCCCTAGATGTCCAATAGGGTTCTGTCCAACTCAGAATCTGTGACTGTCTGATTTTGTGACCTTTGATGTCAACCAAGGATAAACGTAAAAAAAATAGTAGAGTAACAATATTCCCAAGACTTACTGAGTAATATGAGACCTCTGCATACATAAATTCCATGGCCAATAAGGGAACATTGAAAAAACTCAGGGGATGCCATAGACATACTTTGGCTTCTAGGAACCTCAGATGATTGCCCCCAGGACTTGACAAGATCCAAAAATCCAGAGTACTTTAAGGTAGAGAAGTTATATTTTTGTTACATCATCACCATCATCATTATAATTACAATAGAGGTTGTGAATAATAATAACACATACATTTGTGAAGCATTTTAAAATATCATTTCACTTTATCCTCACAACAACCCTGGTAGGTTGGTGCCATAATTATTCCCGTTTTCCAGATGAAGAAATTGGAGCAAGCAGAGTTTAAGTGACGTTCCCAGGGCCACACATTTAGTGTCTGAGATTGGATTTGAACTTTAATATATGTTTTGTTGCATGGATGTATTTGAATTTTCCTCCATTACATTGTCTCCTCCAAAAAGTAATTGTTGCAATTATATTGCTAGTGTTTCAGATAGCACTTTTGCAAAGTTTGCAAAGCACTTTATAATATGTTACCTTATTTGATCATCACAGCAGCCCTGTGAAGTAGGTGCCATTATTATCCCCACTTTACAGATGAGGAAACTGAGGTTGAGAAAGACTAAATAACTTGCCCAGGTTCATACAGTATCTGCAACAGAATTTGAATTCGGCTATTCCAGACTCTTAAGTCTAGTACTCTTCATTTTTACCATGGAGCTGACTATTCTCCCGGAGAAAAGCCCAGCAGTCCCCTCCCCGCCCCCAAACAAAACATAATGACTTCATAAAATTGTAATTTTTGGATTCCTCAGGCCAGTTCTTGTCTCATGACCACAATAGTTCTTCCTCAGACCTCCCTTAAAGGCCCCGAGATGACCCTCTGAACAGTCATTACAGAGTTGTTTGATACATATGTCTTATAGCTTCTTTCACCCATAATGAGAGGAGGTTTCAGGGCAAATGCTCCTAAGAATTACAATACAGGCATGGCTAGGTGACCCAATGAATAAAGCATGGGCCCTGAACTCAGGAAGACCTGAGTTCAAATGTGGCCTCAGACACTTAACACTCACTAGCCATGTGACCTTGGGCAAGTCACTTAACCCCAATTGCCCTGCCTTCCCCTCTCTAAAACAAAAAAGGAGAATTACAATATAATACATCTTCATTTATAGTCTCATTGTGTCAACACAGCAATAGAGTGCAGCAAACAATTCTACAATTTTTGGAAGGGACAGTGTAGTGAAGGAAAATTCCAATAAACTCCATTTTATGAGGAGCACCCACACCTCCGTAAGTTCAAATCCAACCCCAGACACTTAGTAGTTTTATGATCTCTTTTCCCAATCTGGCTGCCTTGATGTCGTCATCTGTAAGATAAGAATAATAGTAGCACCTCCCCACCAGGTTGTGCTGAAGATAAAATGAGATAATATTTGTAAAGTCCTTTCAAACCTTAAATTTACTAAATTTTTAATTATAAATATATAATATAATAAATACAATGAAACTATTACTAAATTAAATAATTACTAACGTAGCTATTATCGTTGCTAATTACATGGAAAAGTGCTCTACTAGCTACTGGTGTTTAAAAGTATTTTTTTTTATTTTACCATCAAGAGGATTAACATCAAATTGGCATGTAAGCAAATGAGTATGGTCCATATGAAGGACTCTGAGGAAATTTGAGGAGGAAGGTATTGGTTTCAACGAGAGCAGAAATTTTTAGCCTTTTTGGTGTTAGGGCCCATTTTGCCAGTCTGTTGAAACCTATGGATATTTTCTCAGAATAATTTTTTAAATGCATAAAATATACCACAGAATCACAAAGGTAACTGATCACAAAGGAATACAACTATCAAAATATTTAAAAACAAAAATCAGTTCATGAACCTCAGGTTAGGAACCCCTGAACTGTAGAGAATTGGGAAAGGCTCAATGGAGGAACCAGATCCTGAGTAGAGCCTTGAAGTAGAAAAAAATTCAACAGACAAATATAGTGGGAATGTAGTCTAGACATAGAGAATGGCTTTAATCAGTGTAAGGAAGGAGGGAAAAACAGAACTGGATCCAAGAACAGCTTATAGTTCATTGAAGTTAGAAAAAAAAAGTGACTGATATGATGTCTGAAAGATTAAGTTGGAGTCAGACTCTAGAAAAGGGTGGGAAACCTGCTGCCTTGAGGCCACATGTGGTCTCGAGGCTGCAGGTTCCCCACTGCTGCTCTAGAAGGTCTTAAATCTCAGGTTAAGCCACAGTGATAAACAGGTTTGGTAAAAAGTGTGGGCTGGAGTGAAATAATAATAGAGACTTGCAAATATTATATAATTTTTATCCTCATGATAACAGTGGGAGTGAAATGCTATTACTAGTCTGGCAAATGTCTGAGGTAGAATTTGAACTCAGGTCTTCCTGACTCAAGATTCCATTCTCTATCCACTAGAAGTTCTTTATGTTTTTGCTTCATCGATTCCTTCCCCTCCCTATATACACACTTCCCCATATTATCAAGGAAAATTAATAGTTGAGAAGAGCAGAGTCCAAGCTCCCACCACCAAGGTATAATCAATTAGGTGGTACATTGGACAGAGCCTATACCTGAAGTCAGGAAGATAAGAGTTTAAATGTGATCCTGGGGAAGTCACTTAACTCACCTTCCTCGTCTGTAAAATGGGGATAATAACAGCACCTAACTCCCAGGGTTATTGTGCGAAAACAGTGAGATTTTATTTGTAAAGCACTCAGTACAGTACCGGGGCACATAGTAGGTTTGCCTGTCAGGCAATTCTATATTAGATTCCTCAGAATTATTGATAGTCACATGGGCACCACATAAATTCAACATCCAGAAATGTTTACAAGAAAAAATGTTAGTGGGCATTAAAAAAAAAAATGAAGAGCGTCTTGTGACATGACTATTATTGTGACATCTTGTGACATCACTATTATTTTGTCAAGCATCTCCAATCAAGATTTTGCAGTCCAATTCTGAGACCCAACCAATATCTAATTTATGGGGGGAAAGTACAGTTTGTAGCAATGTGCTTATGAGGAACGGAAAGTGTCAGGTCTGCTATAAGCATCTCTCCTGACCACAGCTGGAATAAGGAAAAAGGCCACCAACTAGTCTGGCAAATTAAAACATCTGGCCAAAAAGCAACAACATCATAAGCACATCAAATCCTGGGTAGTTAAAGGACACTGGTTATTATTTTATTGAGATTAATCACAATCAACAGTTCTTGAGCTTTGTGGGAAAAAAATGTCTCCAACAGATATTCAGATTTACAGGTCCAATGTCTTTTTCGAAAGAGATCTGGAAATTTATTTCCATCATCTGTGTTATTGATACTTTAAATGATGTTAAACCAAAAAAAAAAAACCAAAACAAAAAACCGGAAACCCTAGAAATGTTGAATGGTCATGGTTCTCTTGGCAAACTGGGTTCCTGCTGGACTTCCATGATAATAGTAAATGACAGTGCTATTTCAAATGATTTCTTTAACTTACATCTGAGGAAGAAGAAAAGAATAAATGACCCTATATTTTCCCTATGATCCAGAATGATAAGAAAATATAGAACTAAATATAGAAAAAAGAGAAAGTTAGTGAATATATTTGCATATGCAAATTAGCTTAATTGATACTGCTTGCCTCTACAGGGATTTTTCATTACAAACTGGAGTGCTACATTGTTCAGCTCATATTGAGTAATTTAGTAACTAATGAGACCAGTTTGCACTAATTTGCATATGATAAATGAGCTTAATTGCAGTAAATAACTTGGAGGCATAATTACTTAATTTTCCTGTGTTGCACGGCTTTTAAGTTCACGTATGAACAACTCAAGATAATTTTGCATATTTAAATTAGTTGCTTTTAAATTTTCTTAAACAAAAAAAGAGAACACACCTTATCAATTGAGCTGTAAAACAATTGAAAGTAAGGTTTACAGTATTTTTGTTAAAAAAGAAAAACACCCAGAAAATCCCTCCAAAGAATGCTGCTTTTTTTGTTGCCAAGTTCAGAGCACTGAACATTAGGGGAAGTGCTTTTAATGGTGCAAATTGAATGTGCAACTCTTATTAGTCACTGACCTGTGTTTAAACGGAAATATGTTGATCTTAAAAATATGTACGAATAAATCATAAACTTTTAAGTTACAGCTCATAAGAGAGACCTGACAAGTTCATTATCTAATTCAGCAAACTAATATATGAGTAGTCATTTGGTTACCTCACCTGAAGTGCTGAAATTCAACAAAGTTGCTTGGTTTTAATGAAGCACACATTACCCTAACACTAGCATGTCCTTTTTATCTAAATTAACGTTTCATATTTAGTTAGTGGCTTTTATCAGCGAAGCTCAGTGGTGGTTGCCAAGAATTATCTCATTGATCTTCATATCATCCCAAGGCAATGTGTCCTATTCTAACATCCATTTGTCAAATAGAAAAACTGAGGCATCAAGAGGTTGAGGGCTAAACTATTACATCACAGCATTGAATTGCCTTGAAATCTTACTTTAAAAAAAATAGAATTTATTATTCAAAATTGACTGATTTGTAGTACCACCAGACATTTCAGTAGTTGAATATAGGAAAAGCTTTGCTCATGAAAGCTTCACAATGCCAGGTGTTTATGAGGAAAGGGAAGTATCAGATCTACTGTTTTAGCATCTCCTGATCACAGCTGGAATGAAGAAAAAGGCCACCATCTCATCTGGACAGTTAAAACATCTGGTCAAGAAGCTGTAACACCTTAAGGCCATCAAATCCTAGGTAATTAGAGCACACTGATCACTATTTTATAACACCTGTACCATTTCTATCTTGCCCTACTGCTTTAAGTAAATCTGGAGTCTGTCTTATAAAACAGGTAGCTTTGGTTTAGTGGAGAGAAATGGCCTCAAAGCAGGATTCAAGTGCCATTTCTGACATTTACTGGCTTTGTGACCCTAGGCAAGAATTTTTTTCACTTCTCAGTGCCCCAGGACAGCTCTCTCAGGTTATAAATTGCCAAACAGGTGTTAATCTGAATTAAAAAGGATTTCCTCTTGAGAATCCCTAGATCAATAGAATCAAGGGTCTGGTCTAAAAAAATAAAAAATAGAGCACAACAGAGTGTTTCTGTTCATTCCACATTCTCTAAATACTGTTGTCTTTTCTCTCAAGATTGTAAAGGACTGACATATGATCTCATTTTTCCATGTTATAGCCTTCTGAGGTAGAAAAAGAAGGCTGTTAGCAAAAATTTTTTTGGTTAAAAAAAGTGAAACTGAGGCAAAGAAACATTGCATGTCCCAAAAATTCACATGATAGAGGAACAATATTTGGAGTTCAGATTTTTGGACTCTTTTTAACAATTTTCTTCTTCCATCAGCCATGTTTTCTGGTAAGACCCAAAATCTTGGACTATGTGACCACAAATCCAATAGGCTCTTGGAAAATCTTAAGAGTTGTTTTTTAAGAGTTTTTAAAGTCCTGTTGTACATAACCAGAAATGCATATTCTAGTCTGGAGGCAGTAGGAGGACATTGGTGATTTCAGAAAGGAGCTACAATCTCTATGGAAGGATGCCCTGTAGTATCTGCTTCTCACAAATCCAGGAATCTTACCAGTCATAAACAGTATTTAAGAAGTCAAGACCATCATTTTAAGGAACCTAAATGCCCTATGAACTTTACAGGAGTTTATAGGTGACAGATTATTAATTTGCAGTTTAAAAAAATGAAAATAGATTTTTTTATAAAGAGAGAGAAATCTCTTATAACAAAATTCTTATAATTCTTACAATACAAAAAAACCTATTCAAAAGGAATACTTCATTTAAAAAGTTCTCAAAATAATATTGTGGTTTTCCTATGCTAAATAGAATTATGTGCAGCCATAATCTAAGTGGGGAAAACGTAATTAGAGTTTTTAAGGGGACTCCAAAATCAAAGTTTCCTTTAGACAGTAATTTGGTTCATTTTTGCTGCTCTCCTCATACTCTGCAGCCTCATCAGCTTGCACAGAAAAGATGGAATGAACAGCCAATCAAAATTCAGAAGATCCAGGAGGTGGAAAGAGTTCACTGTTCACTACTATAAATTATAATGTTGATGAGACATTGAAATTCACATATTTTCCCTCATTATCCAGATTGTAACAAGAAAATGACACAATATTCATTTTCTGTCATGACTAAAAGGGCACCTTAAAGTGTCAAGATGAGATTGGAGAACTGCCTTGAATGGTTTTCTACATAGTCTAAACGTGACAGAGATTCCTCTGCATTTTGGCATGTAACCTGCCAGCATTGATTTGCAAAATTACAAGACTCTTGATGGTAAAAAAAAAAAAGTGCATCACAGTTCATCACAAAGTAGTATAAGAAAGACTGTAGAAAAAGTAAGAGTTATGATCAGGTAATTGTGTGAAGCAGGCACATTGGGGAGTAAGTGGTTATGCCCTGTCTCATTCCTGAATGAAGGAAGGCCAATAGTTAATACCTTTCTCATTAAGCAGTCTTTGTCAGTCTTTATGTCAGTTACTCTTTTAATGGGCATTTATTAAGGGAATACTAGGTACCATGCATCAATGTACTAAGTGTCAGGATTATAAAGAAAGGCAAACACACACACACACACACACACACACAAAACAATCCTGATCTCAAAGAACATAACTTATTGTTGTTGTCTGTCCTTCCTTATTGAAGAGGACCAAAATGACATCACCAGGATGATTTCTTGACTTGCCTGTGAAATGAATTTAAGGGAGGGAGGGCTGCATCAGCCTCACTCTCTCCTGCAGTGATGAAGTCTGTCTAGTGGCAGGACAAAAGTCAGGAACTGGTGATGGCCCAGAAACAAAAACAAATTACAAACATTGTCTATAGTTTTTAAAGAGGTGAACTAGCCACTAGAGATACAAACACAAAAACAAAACAGACTCTTCTCTCAAAAAGCTAGCCTTATCTTCTAAATAAATCAACCTTTGTTGCCAGGTTCTTAGAGAGATCATCATAGTATATATTTAAAGCTAGAAAGGAACTTAAAGGTCATTGGGGAGCTAATTTGAGACCTAGAAAGTTTAAATGACTTGCCCAGGGTAAGTAAGTAGCAGGGGTGAGGTTTGAACCCAGGTCCTTTATCTCCAGATTCACTACTTTCTGTTATGCCACCCTGCTTCCTATAGATCTAAAGAAAATTAGGTGGCAGATTCTATATTGCAAGGATTCCTTTTTGTTGGTTCGGCCTCATACAAGTTTGGGTTTGTGGAGGAATTTAATATCATTTGCTTCATTTGATAAATATATATAATGTTAATGGATTTACTATCTTCCCTGCCTATTAATAGGCCTCAAGTGGAGCCCATTAAAGGAAGCTTGGTTAAGGGAGGCTTTCTTGTGGGAAGGCTTTCATACCTTTTTTCTGATGTCTAATTAGTCACTGAGTCATTAGAGTTGTGATGCCTTCTGGCTCTGAGAAGCATATACATATACATATATATATATACACACACTCTGAATTGGTATTTTGTTTTGGGGGCTCACTTATGAGAAGGATCTTGTGATTCCCTGGTGGAGATTCTGAGTGACCTTATGTTCAGAGCTCCCTGACTGCTCAGATGTAAAGGTTCTCTCTATCTAGGGATGTATATAAAATGTATAGTTGATTCAGGCAGTCAGAGCCATCTCTGTTGGGTTTTATTTCTCTGCTTGTATTTTCTCTATTTGTATAAGTTCAGGATACTGACTTTTTCCCTGAAATAGTGAATGTAATTTAAAAAGATTGTTGGCACCTTAAACAGCTATATTTCCTAGTAAAGCAGATCTAAGAACCTGTGCTAGCAGCCATCCTGGGTATGCCAGTGTGGTTTCAGGTACAATATATTTTCTTGGCTTTGAGCTATGGGGACCAATAAAAAATTTGGATAGGGAAGTGGTAGTCATGGGGATTTAGGGATGAGAATAGTCTTTTTGTGGGTATTATAATATGAAAAAATGATTTATAAGTTTAAGTATGTTGATCTTTATTCTTTCTTTCATGCACTTGATAATGTCAGATTTAGGTAATGTTTTAAATGAGTGACAAATACATCCTTGAAGATAAACAGTAAATAGAGAGAGTTCTTAGGAAATGGCTTGGAGGGGTGGCAGTTTTCTGACACTTTATGTACTTACCCTTTTTTTAACCTAATAGAGAAGTGCATGAGGATTCTAAAGCTCTGCCAACCAATAACTGTATTCCTAAGAAAGATGTGCCATGTGCAAACTGGGACTGGCAGCCAAATTTTTCTGTTCTGCCACTGAGTAATAGGAGTGTGACTTTGAGCAAGTCATATTTCTTCTCTGCATCTGAATTTCCCAATCTGTAAAATGGATAGTCTTTTGTTACTAGAGAATAGTTGGTGGTATTTGGCCTACCATAGGAAGAGCATCAAAAGCTTCTGGGGTCCAGAGGAGGTGCTAATACTATAAAATTTAAGGTAATAGGCATGACTGCAGCAACACCAGAGTGCCTAGCAACATTAGATAAGAGAAAGAGAGGAGAGAGAAAGGGAAAAAGAGAGGAGGAGAGGGAGAGTTGGTGGGGAGGGAGAGGGAGACGGAGAGAGGGAGAGATAGAGAGAGAGAGAGAGAGAGAGAGAGAATGATGGTAAGTAGCATTTATATAGTGCTTCTAAGGTCTCCAAAATACCTTATAGATATTATCTCATTTGATACAACAACTCTGTGAGGAAGGTGCTACTAGAATTTCCATTTTATAAGTAAGTAAGCCAAGGTAAATATAGGTTAAGTGACTTGCCCAAAGTCACACAAATAGTAACTATCTGGGGACAAATTTGAACTCAGGGTTTCCTGACTCTAGGTACAGAGTTCTGTCTGCTAAGCCATGTAGCTACATCAATACAAGTTAAGAGGATCCCTGATTTCCTGATTTTCCCAGACTCCTTGAGGAAATGGGAAATTATTACCAGCTAGATATCCCCACCCTCTGTTATTGTCAAATTTAAAATTCCATGATGTAGTGGTAAGACTGAGCCAGAGGATTTTGAGTCAGAAAATCTGGGTTCAAATCCTGGCTCACCCACTCTGTCAAGTTATTTCACCTCTTTAGAAATTTGTTAATTAGGGGATTTGTAAAATTAGGGGATTAGACTATATGATCCCTAGTGTTCTATCTAGCTAAAATCTTGATTTCACAGGGCAATTGGTCTCAGCCTTTATGTGAATAGTAATCTTCTTTAAGAGACTTAACAAGTGATCAGTCTTTTTTTTTTAAAGCAACTGGGGCCAAGCAACTTGCTCAAGGTTACACGGCCAGCCATTTGTGGGTGTGGTGCTAAGTATCTGAACCCGAACCTGATCTCCAGGTCATCCGGAGACTGGAGCCTGGCCGCCCCTGTGATCAGTCTTTACCAACAGATCATGAGACAGACCATTATGCTTTTGAATATTTCTAAAGCTTTGTTTACCTCAAACCTATATTTGCTTTTCTATGACTTCTACCTATTGCTCTTAATTTCTCATTATGGAGACATGCAATATAAGTCTAATCCCACAGGATAGACCTTTAAATACTTAAAGACAGCTACTATGACCTGTCCCAATCCTCTCCCTCCCCCATGCCTTCTCTTCTACAGGATAAATATCCACAATTCCCTCATTAAATCTTCATATGACAATTTCTAGTTCCTTTGTGCATCTTACTTGCCCTCTTCTCAACTGAGTACAGTGTCTTTTATAATTGATTATGATTCTCACTACTTCTATTTTAGCCACAGGATAGCTTCATCCCCCAAGGTCACACTATTGAATATTTGGCTTTGAAATTTACATCTGGGGTAGCTAGGTGGTGAAGTGAATAGAGCACCAGCCTGAGTCAGGACCTGATTTCAAATCCGGCCTCATATACTTAACACAAAAACCAGCTGTGTGACCTTGGGCAAGTCACTTAACCAAAATTGAGCTACTTTCCCCCATCCAAAAAGCCAAAAAAAACAAACAAAGAAACAAACAAAAAAAAAACCCCAAACTGAAATTTACATCTAGAAAACCTCTGGTTCTCAGTAGTTGTATCACTTGTTTCCTTCTGACTTTGGTCTTGGAGACCCAACTAGGAAATCACCATGTTTCTGATGTGATTTGGTGCATTTTGAAGTCATCAGAGACTAAATCATTTTATGCTCATAATTAATCCTGTGGACCAATGGTTAATCCTTATTAGGCTCCCCCAAGTCATCCATGGATCCCCTGAAATAACTTTAATCTTATCCAGAATTTTGGGGGTATTGAAATGTCTGAGCTGACTTATGTTCTTAGCATAGTTGAAAAATCTGATCTCCCTTAATTGTAATATCTTACCTCAATTACCTCCAATTTATCCTGTATATATAATGTTTATACAAAGTTGTCTTCATGTTGGCTTTCCTATTAGACTGTGAATTCATTAAGACAAGGGACTTCTTTTTCCTTTCCTTTTATCCCCTGTATTCAGCACAGTGCCTGGCACACTGTAGGCATCTAATAAATGTTTATAACTTTCCTGACTGTCACTACTGAGAATGAAACCTCATCCTTTAAAATGTTTTCCTATCCTCTCTTCTATTTTATCAAAATTGTATTCATATTGCAAGTGACTAAAATATTAAAAAAAATTGTTTTACAACTAATGTTTCTGTATCTAATATTTCTCTTAAAATAATGATTTGGATTTCCCTTTTTAATTAAAGTGCGCTATTTATTTAGTTAGGATTCTTGGCCCACATAATACCAAAATGTATCTGAGACAAACTTCTAAAATTAAACACAGTATGACACAAACCCATTAAAAATTAAAGGAAAAAGAAAAACCTTTTATGGCAAAGAGAAAATATATGAGGCCAGTTGTGGTTTCCATCAATCTATTTCCTGATGCAAGAAGTACAAAGCAGGATGCCAAGTGACTGGAATGCCATTGGTTGATTTGCTATTATATTTTCCAAATAGCCTCTCAAGTCAAGATGTAGAAATACTTCTGATGTTATATTTGGATTCTTTTGAAGTATAGGAAGTAGAAAGTGGCTACATATCTAAGTATATGGAGACACAGCTATTTGTAAATTATAAAAAAGAAAAAGAAAAGACTGGAACATGATGTCTAACGTCATATATTGAATTAGAATCACATTAGACCTAATATATTCTCATTCTGCCAGTAAAAGTATGAAACATTTATTTATACTGAATCATGCCTCTACCTGGTAAAATGTGTTCCAATCCTTTTTGCTATTTTATTGAAACTTTATTATTATTGAACATGATTAGTTTATGAAAAATGATTAATATTATCACTTTTTCTGACCCAATATTCATCTGAAATTAATAATTTACTTTGTCCTTTAACCTAGTAATTGTATTTATTTATTTTGTGCTCCTGTGCTACATAATATCAAAAAAGGGCTTGAAACAGCTTATAAAATTAAATGTAATATGAAAGGAAGCAACTAAAAAAGAAAAAATAAAATAGATCAAAATGAGAAAACAAATGTTAGCTGGCACACGGTTTGATTTTAAGCTTGTATTTGCAATTGAGTACTAGATTTCAAAGCAGCCAAGACAAAAAGGAAAACACATTATATATAGTTCTTGTTATCTGATAAATGAGCATACAAGTAGATTGAGAGTGGCAAACTTTTTTCCTGGAACAGTATTAAAGGATGGATTTATCATTTAGATCTTTATAAGAAGGGGATAGCATAATGGAGAATATCTTTAATTGTGGTGTAAAAGAGAGGGAAATGTTCAAGTGGATATTGCTTATCTCTACAGTTCCATAAAAGTCAAGAGCATGATATTAAATATTAACACAGTGTAATCATTTTGAAGTCTAGGATGAAAATTTGAAATTTGCGAGTTTATTGAATCATGGTTCACTGGATGAACAATTGACAGACACAGGAATTAATTCAAAATATGCTCTTAAAATTCAGATATAAAAAGTATAAATTCTACATATTATTACGCTTTACATCTGTAATGACCCCAGTAGTTTGCTAAAAACACTCAAAAAGAATTTAATGAGGAGCTTTGAATATGGAAAAGAGTGCTTTCCTTAAAAGGGTCATGGAAAGAATATGATCACAGAAGCTCCAGCTTCAAAATAGCTGATTTCTAATGGTTTCTATAACCTAGTTCTTTCAGAAATGGTAGAGGAGTTTTTCTTCCGTTGTACTCAAGAGGCTCTTATAGGTTGTTACCACAAACTTTAAACCTATGTGTTTAACGGAAAGGGGAGCTATCACAGCAATCCCATTTGCTGTGAAAGATCCTGTCCTGTTTCTTCAATAGCATCTTTTTCACCTAATAGCAACTGAGAATATGCTGGCAGACACTCTGAGAGGGTACATTTCAATAGGCAAGTATTTGTGAGCAGCATATGAACACTTGCCAATTTAGAATGCGATGTGATATGATATAGGATATGATATGACATGATATATGATATGTGACTTTGCATGGCTCTCTCAAGCAAGGGTAAATGAATAGCAAATAATAAAATAGAACCTCTTCTGGAAATCTATCTGTCTATCTATCTATCTGTCTGTCTGTCTGTCTACACATACACACATATAATCATTTTGATGCACTTATTAAAAGGGGAGGAAAGAAAAGTACACATAATTAGGAATAAGAAAAAATACTGTATATATTTTCCCCTTAACTGTTTAAGTTCTTTTTCAGTGGTTGAAATATCTCCACAGAGCAGTGTGACCAATTTCTTATGTTGTTAGACCAGAGCACAGGTAAATGTAATAGCAGGTCACAGGTTAATTTCACTCTTTCATCAAAAAAAGAAGGAAAAGAAGTAGGAGCCGGTGAACACCTGGGTTACTAACCAAGTACTTAGTGACCCTTTGGGATAGTTTAATTCTCTTTTCTGATTGCTATAAGAAACATGGGCTGCTTGTAGAGATTAGACTAAGGGTTAGTCTGACCCAAATAGCAATAAAACCCAATTTTGGATATACATTACCTAGAGGCTTAAATACAAAAATATGTAATGATGTGAATGATTTTTTTCCCTCTCCTTTATCATCTACATCCAAACTGTGGTCAGTTCTTGATTCTACTTCCAATATATCTTTTGTGTCTGTCCTTTTTGTGTCTGTCCCAATTTCTATTGTCACAGACTTGCCATAGTTCAGGACTAATTAATTCTTCAGAAGACTATTCAGTCAGTTAGCGAATAAACATTTATTTATCTTCTATTATGACTTATGCCAAGTGTTAGAAATACAAAAAAAAGAAGCAATAGACAACCCTTGTCCACACAGAGCTTATAATCTAATGGGAGAAACTACAAGGAAAAAATTTGTGCAAATAAACTAAATAAAGAATAGGAAATAAGTAAGAGAAGGAAGACACTAGACTTAAGAGGGTTTTGGAAAGATCCTGTAGTACATGGGATTTTAGTTGAGACTTAAAGGAAGCCAGGGAAGCCAGTAGTAGGAGATGAGGAAGGAGAGTATCTCAAGCACAGATTGTTTTTCCATCCTTCCTTCTTGAAGAGGACCAATGACATCAGGAGGGTGATGTCTCGACTTGCAAATGAATTGGATTTAAGCGAGGCAAGGCTTTGCAAAGTCATTATCCTCATTTAAAAAAGTCAAGGTCTTTCACTGCATCTGGTGCCATCTCCAGTCATATTGACCTTTATCTTTCCACTGGACTCCGATGAAACACAGAAGACAGGAAGAAAAAATGCCTGGAGAGGGAGATGGAGTGTCCTTTTTCTGTAAAAGCCAGGAGTCACTGCATCAAATAGTAGGTGAAGGGTAGGAAAGTTTAAGAAGACTGGAAAAGTAGAAGGTGGTGAGGTTATGAAGGACTTTGAATGCCAACAGCAGATTTTATACTTGACCCTTGAGGTGATTGGGAGCTATTGGCATTTATTGATTAGGAGGGTCTTTAGGAAGATCACTTTGGTGGTGTATTAAAATAGACTTCAGACTAGTCTCTGTACCTCTAGTCACACTTTAACCAAAGCAATCTTCCAGATGTGCTGGTCTGCTCATGTTACTCCTTCTTCAAAACCTTCACTGTTTCCCTCCCTACTGAATGAAGCATAGATTTCTTATCCTAGTATTTGAAGCTCTCTACAGCCCCTTTTCTTTCCAGCCTTCTCTCGTTCTGCTCATCTTTGCAATGCTCTCTCTATATTCCACCCACACTGAACTACTCAGCTTTGTCTATCCTTTCTCTCTCCTCCCACTTCTGTGCTATTGCTTAAACCACCCCTCTTACTTATTATAGACTCCTCTCCCTTCTCTGGATCTTGGAATTCTTCTAAAACTCACCTCTTCTCTGAAACCTTTCCTTCTCCCTTCAGCTGAACAATTCATAACTAATTGTATGCTTCTTGAAGTCCCAGTCTGGACCTTATTTTCTTAATATTTCCATGTCTAATGTGGTGGCTTATACATAGTACCTGTAAGCAGCAGATGGACACTTGTCAATTTAGGATGTGATTTGATGTGATATGATCTAGGATATGATATAACATGACTTTGCATGGCTTTCTTAGGTCAAGGGTAAATGAGTGGCAAGTGATTAAATAGAACCTATTCTAGAAAACATACATTTTATATTTAGTATATCTTTAAATATATGATTACATATATTTTATTTATATATTGTATAATAGATTTGAATGTCATATTTATGTATTATAGATCATACATGTTATATATTATGTTATATATTTATTTATAATATATTTACCATTTTGATGTACCTTTTTGAAAGGGGGAAAAAAGAAGAAAAATATATGTAACTAGGAACAAGGAAAAATAAATTTTCCCTTAATTGTTAAAATTCTTTTTTAAGAATTGAAGTATCTCCACAGAGCCGTTTGGCCAATTTCTCATGTTGCTAGCCTAGCCTGCTGGGGAAATACAATCCCAGATCACAGGTTAATGTGACTCTTTCCTTCATCAAAAAATGGGCGTAGCAGCAGGTGAACACCCAGGTTACTAAACAAGTATGTAGTGATCCTCTGGGATAGCCTAATATATAAGAAATATGGGCTGCTTATAGAGCAATACTTAATAAGTATTTCTTGATTTGACTTGAAATTATTTTTGTTGTTTTTGATAATAAGGATATTTTAGTCTATATTCTTTAAAACCACAGTATCAAGGGGAAAATACAATCATTATGTAATAGTATACAGGAAGATTGATAGAGTCATCTCTTGAGATCCCATTTAGGTGGGTAAAATAGAATAGCCCAAAGCAAAACTTGGTCAGATCTTAATCTTTCAAAAAGCACAATTGCTCCTTCAAGAATATCCAGGGTTCAGGCCTTAATGCTTCTAGTTGGCACTACTTTCCTCTATGAATTGAGAATTTTGGAGTTTAAAGATATTTTAGAGTTTTCAAAGACAAGTTATATTAGGCCCTACAAAGAATTGGATAAAGGAAGACCAGCATTCACTGTTACCCAGAAGGCAGTAAATTGGTTTAGGGACTTCCAGCAAAAGATTGCTTATCCCTTTGCCTAGCTTTATGCATCAAATTCAATAGGGTGGCACATTTTGGTTAAAATAGGAGATGGGGGAAGACACAAACAAGAAAAGAATCAGTTTCTCTTCTGAGACAACCATAAGTCAGAAGTTCCTATATCATAAGAGAAAAGAGGTAATGCATATTTTTTAGCATCATAGCTCCCAAACTGTTGATCATTTTCATATCTATGGAACTTAAGTGAATTGAGAATGGGAGTATTGTGGTTAAGAAGAGAGATGTTGTATGTGGAATAAGCAGCAAAAAGGGCTTCTGAGTTTTGTAGATCTCAAAGATTAGAATCATAGTGAGTATCTTAACCTGGGTCAAGTTAGCAAAAGTTTTCATTCCAAAACTACTTGGAAAGAGGGAACAGTAGCTGCTGAAGGGAGTAGATACTAGGAAATAAACTCAAAGCTAGAGGTAGAAGAAGGGGGAGAGAAAAAGGAAGAAAGAGGGGGGGTGTGGAGAAATCAAATATTGATTTCTTTTGCATTTGAAACTAGAAGCAACATGTATAAACCTATATTTTGTATAGAAACTATAGTGTGTGCACTTTTGTTTAATAAAGAAATATTTGATCTGAGCGGGAGACAACATTCTAAAGCATGTCATTTTATTCCTGAGAAAGTATTTGAAGAAAATGACATATCTCAGCACTGTTTGCTGACCATTTTGTCATCTCCTGCTGAGTGTTACCATTTCCATAGCCAGTGGGCTGTATTGAATCAGATGGAAGCAATAGGTCATTAACAGAAATGTAGACTTTCTGCAGCCTGGAGAAGCTATAAGAGGATACACTCACATATACGTGGGTATATATATATATGTATATGTATATGTATATGTATATGTATATGTATACACACATGTATATGTATATATACATCCACATAGATGTATACATGTGTATATGTATATACATGCACACATGTATATTTGTGTATGTGTATATATACACACAGAAACACATGCACACATAGACATACCCATTTTTCTCTTTCATTTTTGTCACTTCAACAAAACAGCATTTAATGTAGTCTCCATTTGGCTAAGTTTGGGGGTTTATCCTTTTCAAAGGTTGTAAACACAAAAACAAATAAACATGAATTAGATAATTTATGTGTTTTTAAAAGAGTGTTAAACATTGTATGAAGATAAAATCATAAGTGAGAAAACAGATAGCTTTGGGATAGTAAAAAAAAATGCTTGGCTCTGGAGTTGGAGATGAGTTCCCACGCTGGCTTTTCTGAAGTGATATTGGGAACATCACAGTATCTGAGCCTCAGACTCCTTATCTTTTAAATAAAGAAGTTGGATTAGCTTAGTGTTGTTAAACTGAAAGAGAAAGGGATCACACCAGGCCACATCTTCCCTTAAAAAAATTCAAATAAACATTATCTATGTTGTACTGTATTTTTATTTATCTTGTTAAACATTGCCCAATTACATTTAATTTTATTATTTTTTTATTTATTGCCTTTTGAAGGGCAATTGGGGTTAAGTAACTTGCCCAAGGTTACACAGCTAGTTTTTTTGTGTGGGTGTTAAGTGTCTGAGGCCAGAACCGAACTCGACTGGGGTTCTCCTGACTCTGGGACCAGTGCTTTACTCACTGTGCCACCTAGCCATCCCTGCCCAATTACATTTTAACCTGGTTTTGGCCTCACTGGGGACTTTTATGGACATGAAGACCACAGGTAACCAGTCTGACACTTCTGGACCAGATAATCTGTTACCTTACCCTATCTCCATTTACTCCATCACACTTGCTAAAAAGAAATATTTAAAATCAGTTTGATCTTTTAAAATTCTAAAATATTTTCATCTTTTTAAATCTAGATATAAAAACTGCATCCATCTAGAGTTATTTAACTGTGCTCATAATATTGATCCAGAAGAAGAAGGTAATATTTTTCATTTCAAGCATCACAAATCATTAGATTATATCCCAACCCTGGTTTTCAGGGGATACCACTTAATTAGTAGAATGCTTTTTAGTTATATTTTTTCAGGGTTTTGCCATGGGGTTTACTTTTCATCAGTTTTAGTATTTGCAAGATGATTCATCTTACAAAAATAACCTGGAGGTACCAAACAAAAAGCCATCAGGAAAGCTGTACTATCTACACATACAATGCAATGCTCTCTATAAAATGTCAAAGGGGACAGTAGCTAAATTTAAAGTCAGACAAACTAAATTTGAAGCCTGGTTTTGTTACTTATTAGCTCTGTAACCTTGGGAAAGTCATATTAACCGTGCAGGACTCAGTTCTCTTCACTATAAAATGAGCATAATGATGCTTTCAGCCAGTTGTCCTCCAGCTTAGACACAGAAAGAATGCCAAATGAGGAATCAGAGGGACTGGGTTCAAATCCCTGTGTGATGTGGGTGAGTGACTCTGACTGCAGCTTCCTGTTTCCTTGTCTCTGAAACAAGAGGTTTTAAGATCCTCTCCTCCTACCTCCCCCAGCTCTAAATCTGTGCTATGATGATGTTACCCAACTCACAGAGTCAGAAGAAACAAGTCCTTTGTAAATTGTAAAGCGCTATGTCAATATGAGCTATTATTGTCATTATGCATTCTCTAGGGCAACTAAGTACCTCCTATGTGAAGGTGCTATAAATTGAATAAGATTTAGCAAATAGAAGTAAATTTCCCAAGTGAGCTAATATTCATGAAATGTACACAAATATATGTCCACCCCACCTTCCCTATCTGTATCTCTATGTGCATATTGGAAAATTAAAAATAATGCATGAGACAAAACTAAAAATAATGCCTGTTTTCCAAAGTGACCTGCCTTAGTGAGAACATGTGCACTATGAAAATTCAGTCTTCAATTTCTTTTCTTGTTGCAGGCAGCAGGATTAAGAAGGCAGTGATAATAAATGATTCCAAGGTATATTCTCATCACTCGGAGAAGACATTTACATGCAGAACTCCCAATAGGGTTAATGCGCTATGCACCCAAGTCCCCATGAGCCAACATGAAAATAGACTCCTTTGCCAAGAGGTCATCTAAATAAAACACAGTTCCATCATAATGTCATTTTCCCCTTAATTTTCTGATTACTTACATTTGGTTTGGTCTTAATTGTGGATAACTTTAATTGCTTTATCACAGTGATGATTAACTATGCCCATGTCATACACCCTTGAAAAGGCAGGCAATTCTTCCTGGAGGATTCACATGGATGCCCATAGGGAAAAAATAATAATAAGCAAAGAAGAGGGTTCTCTACCCACTTCCAGAATGTTAGACAGCCCTCCTTCATTCCTTATAAACATTGGTTCCCTAGTTCATTAAAATCCTAGAGATGAGATTTACACCAAAAAATTTTCATGTTTGGGTGTTTCCAAATCAGTATAACAACCTTCAAATTGTTCCCTCTCTTTAGATTTTATATTCTTCTGCTTTATTTACATGAAGCAGTCTGCCAGAAGACAATATTGGAAATGCAAAAATATGCCAGTTGTTAACTTGAGTACAAAAAAAACACAGCACAGCAGCTTTTAAATAATATCATTGAAAGAATGCATTTCTAAGCTTCTCATTTGTTCTCTTTTTTAGTGCTCCCCTTTATACGTGCAAGTTAATTATGAAGTAGAATTTTGGGGAGGGCTATCTATTGGAGGTTCATGTACAACTTAAAGACAAAATGTGATTAAAGTATGATACTTTTGGGACTTTGGGGGCAACTATCAGTTAAATCCTAATAATTAGCCCAAAGTATGAGGGATATTGAAAATATTTTATATTCTCTTTAACCTGCAGCATTATATAGGAGATGAGGAAGAAAAAAAAAACCACTAACAATACAGAAATGTGTAGGTGTATTTCATCTCTCTAGCCTCAAAAGTGAAAATGGATTTAATTTTATAACATGAACCATTTCTATCATGTTCTCTATCTGTTGTTCATAAATTTTCATATTTCACAACTTCTCAGAGTGATCCCACATCAGCTTCTTTTTTCCCCTCACACTCTGGGCATAAGACATAGCAGTGATGTTTATTATAGCAAATACAGAAAAACAAATACCACCCAGATGGCTCCAACTGATGGAGCTCCCATCAGCAGAAGCTGATTTCCCCAGATGCAACCTTGCTGGAATTTGGACCTGGTAATGGAGGGAGGGTACAAGGGAGCCCTGTGTCCATTCCTTTGTATGAACAGGTTAGGTTTTGGGGAAGAATGGAATGATCTCCCCTTCCAGAAAAGTCTCTGTGGAGAGTACTAGGATCAGTAATTGTCAGTTTACCAACAAACAAATCATTCTCACTCGAGAAAGGAGTTAGCATTAAAAAAAAATCTGCAGATTCTCTTTTTTCGCAGCTTTTAAAAAAAAATTACTCCCATTCAGATGAAGGTTTCTCATTTGCAAGGAAGCAAAGGGAAAAAGTGTGATTTGTATTGGTAAAACCTTTTTTTCTTTTTGTAAAGGGTAGGAGCCTATAATGGGGAGCTGATCTGATGCTGGGAGATGGGAAGAACTCTAGGTAAATTGGAAAGTCAGTGGCACAAGAATATGGAGGGGGATGGTGCAGCAGAGTATTTTCTCTTTTCTCTTTTAGATGATATCCCCCCTGCTGGAAATCTGGGGCATATCAAGTCAAGGTATCCATGCCTTCTTGAGAAATTAAGCTATGGCTGCATTCTAGATCTGGAGCTTTCTTGTACATCTTTTATTGAGGCAGCTAGATGGTACAGTAGATAAAACATTGGGTCAGAAATAAGGAACACCTCAGACATTTACTAGATGTGTGACCCTGAGCAAGTCACTTTAACCCTAGTTTGCCTCAGTTTTCTAAACTGTAAAATGGAGATACCTACTTCCCAAAATAGTTGTGAGGATCAAAGGAGATAATATTTATAAAGCACTTTGCACATTTTGGCACTATATAAATGCCGCATACTGGCTTTCTGATTCAAGTCACAACCTATTTGCCTTAGTTTCCTCAACTGTGAAATGGGCATGATGATAGCATCTATTTCCTAGGGTTGTTGTGAGGATCAAATGAGATATTAATTGTAAAAAGTTTAAGGGGCAACTAGGTGGCACAGTGAATAGATCACCGGCCCTGGATTCAGGAGGACCTGAGTTCAAATACGCCCTTAGACACTTAACACAAAAATTAGCCGTGTGACCTTGGGCAAGTCACTTAACCCCAATTGCCCTCCAAAAAGCAAAAAAAAATAAAGATTTTAGCATAGTGCATGGCATTATAGTAAGTTCCATTTAAATACTAATCATCATCATCATTATTATTACTAAATCAGGAAAGATCTGTGGGTTTATTTGTTTTAAGAATGTATATACTTATACAATAACAGTAACAATGTACATGGAAAACAACAACAAAAATACAATTGAAACCATTACATTTGAAATAACAATGATACAATTGAAATGAGTAAAGTCATAATGATCAAGCTGGGACTCTATAAAGAACTCAAACAAACAAACAAAAACCGAAACCATACCCATTACTTCTTTATGAAGGTGGGGGGGTCTCTGGGTATAGAACACTACATACAATGTCAGACTTTTTCAATGAGTTGGTTTCACTAGAATGCTTATTTCCCCCTCTTTTTCATTCTTTATTATAAGAGATGTCTCTTTAAGCAAGGGGAAGAATATGTTAGGATATAGAGGTGATATTAAAATAAATCTAATTTTTTTTTATTTGGAAAAGACATTTTTTTCAAGCTTTATTTGAAGGACTCCTCACCAAACTCAACAAGATCTGGGGAAACTATAATATTCTTTGTGTCTTGGCAATGCAAAGTGGTCATGTGCATATGCTATTGAGATACTGGAATAGAATAATGAAAAATAAATAAAAAGTGCTATGCCATTCACAATCCGTCTAAGGAGCCATCAGGACTGCAATAAGCAAATCCTCTGCAGAGAAACCATCAGGTCCAGCAGACCATTCAGTAGTAAGAGCTAGGAAAGGAAAGCTTGACATCCAGATGCCACTGCTTTGGAAATCCTATCCAGAATCTAACATATGGGTCTTGCATCTGCTAGGGTTATGCTAGCAGTTGACTTTTTAACTGGCATAGCTCCTGATATCAGCAGCCTTGAGGGTTCAAGCAGGCAGGCATGATTCCATAGGTGTAGCAATGCTAAGACCTCTACACAGTGATACTGAGACGCTTGTCCAAAAACAACAACAAAATCCAAAAACAATTATATTGGTCACCAGTTTTTGGAGAGCTGATCTGAATTAATGGATGAATCATTTGAGCCCCCATTTTGATACAAACAACTGACATAATTTATAATAGCAACAATAATAGCTAGCATTTTATAGCACTTTAACAATTGCAGTGTTTCATAAATACTTTCTTATTTGTTATTCTCATAACCACCTGTGAGGTAGGTCTTATTATTATCATATTTTACAAATGACAGGGGTGGCTAGGTGGCGCAGTGAGTAGAGCACTAGCCCTGGAGTCAGGAGGACCTGAGTTCAAATCCAGCCTCAGACACTTAACACTTATTAGCCATGTGACTTTGGGCAAGTCACTTAACCCAAATTTCCTTGCCTTCCCCCCTCCAACAAACAAAAAAAAAACCCACAAATGACAGAATTGAGATAAGCAGAGTTAAAAATAACCTGCCAACCACCACACCTCAATCCGGTATCTGAGGCCAGATTTGAAGTGAGGTCTTCCTGACTCCAGGTCTAGCATTATATCAACTGAGCCATCTAGCTTATTACTATAAATTTTGAATATTTGCAAGGAGCTTTAGAAAAATTAACCTCATCTGAGCCCTACAACAGCCCTTTGAAGGAGGTATTGTGCTTGTGCACAATATTATCCCTACTTTAAAGATGAGTAAACTGAGTCTCAGGGAGGTTGAATGAAATTATATCACCATGTTCACACAGATAATAAATGTCTGATACTGGATTTGGACCCATGTATTCCTAACTATATTCAGTGTGCCTCACTTTTATTGTTGTTGAGTTATTTCAGTCATGTTCAACTCTTTGTACCCCCAGTCAGGTTTTTTGTTTTGTTTTGCAAAACCATCATAAAGGTTTGCCAGGTACTTTTCCAGCTCATTTTTACAGATGAGGAACTGAGGCAAAGAGGATTAAGTGACCTATCCAGGGTCACACAGCTAGTAAGTGTCTGAGGCCAGATTTGAACTCAGAAAGATGAGATTTCCTGACTCCAGGTCTAGCACTCTATCTACTGTACCACTTAGCTACTCTGTGCCTCACTAACTCACCCACAAAATCTTATGATATTTGGGAGAGGAAGGAGGATGAAAAGATTTATCTATTTTTTTAAATTCAAGCAATTATAAATGAAACTCTTAGTAATCCATGTCAAAAAAAATTTGAGAAATTATTTAGACACATAAGAGCCTTTGTAGCTTGGAATCTGTTATAGAGGTTTGGCTAAAAGTTCCACTTAGTGCCATTAAACGTTTACTCCTTTTCCCTTTGACCAGAAAAAGAGATGTGGGGTCCAACAAAAGATATCAATATAGTTATAAGTCCAGATCGCTAAGGTGGTATTAATAATGTACCGTCTTTTATTTCACAAAATCCAGTGGACTGGGGTGGCTAGGTGGCAAAGTGAATAGAGCACTGGCCCTGGAGTTAGGAGGACCTGAGTTCTAGCCATGTGACCTTGGGCAAGTCACTTAACCCCAATTGCCCTCCATAAAGCAAAAAAACAAAAACAAAAAACCCCAAAACAAAACCCAGTTGACCCATGAGGTTCCTGGACTAATCTGCCCTCATTGTAAACTACATTAAATAATGGAGCCTTGAATGATTCAGAGAGGTAGTGATCAGAAAAGGCTGCATTATAGGCATGAGGGATGGTTTGTACAAATGCATGGAGATGGGAAATGGAATATATGATTTCAGAAAAACATAGTAATTCAGTTTAGTTAAATATAAAGTACAAGTCACTTGACCTCCCAGTGTTTTAGGTAATACACTAAGCTACAGAAAAGGTGCTGACTTGCATTGGTAGAAGGGATTTCCTCTCCTGGGAGTTCCCTGTCCTAATGGAATTATAGGTCTAATTATTACCTCTGTAAAAGTACGTGATAATAAGTAGTATGTAATGACCATAAAGACAGATTAGAATGAGACTGTAGAAGGCTTTGAACACCAGGTTGTAAGCTAATTGTATGTTAAGGCATCTTATCTCCAGAGCCAGGGTTCATTTAGATTCAGTATGATGTTTTGCTTATGGTAATGTCTCTAATATGATAGTAAACACTGGTCACTTACAAAACCATATATAACACTTTTATTAGAGATTCTTTCCATTTAGGACAGTGTTTGTAACACCAATGTCCACTTGATTCTTTGTTCCTTGTGTTTAGGTAAAATATAATTTTATCCAAAAAAAGAATGATTTATTTTCCTTTAATCCTGAATATAGTGTGCATATTTATATATAGTCTTCAATTATTTTAGTTTTAATACTGTAGAGATTCAAAAAAGTCACAAACTCAGGACCTTGGTCCATTTCATGTAAATAGCTAATATCCATATGGGACTTTAAGGTTTGCAAAGCACTTTACATATATTATTTCATTTGACCCTGTGAAGTATAGGTATTAGTATTATCCCCATTTTATAGGTGAGAAAACTGAGACTCACAGAAGTTGTCACTTTTCCAAGTTCATACAGTGTGATTAGCTCATTTTACATGTGAAGAAACTGAGGTCTCACAGAATTTAAATAGTTTGCTCAATTTAACACAGTTAAGTATTTGACTATTATGCTTATGTCTTCCTGACTACAATACAGTGACCACAGTGTCACATTCATCATACCCAGTCCACCTCTCCAGTTTAATTTCAAACCCTTTTGTTATGCACCTATTATGCTTTGGATAGGCTCTTACACTCTGAGGATAAAGATCCAGTTCTACCTCCAAATAGCTTACAAATGTCTTATGGGAATGACCAGGATACAGATATCCATGATGCCACATAGAATGTAAATCTTAAGGAGAATTTTATACTATTAAAATTGAGGCAAATTCACTTCTAAACAGAGTTAGAGAAAGTATCACAAAGGAGATGGTACTGGAAACTCTCATGGGAGGAAATGAGTGATTTTAAAAGGTGGAAATAGAGCAGGGAAGACACCAGCAGCAGCGTTAGCAGGGTACAGAGTTAGAAGAGACAAGATGAGAATGGAGGAGGGTAATAATATGAAGCGCGTTAGTGGGAGATAATGTCCAAATGATAGGCTGATATCAGATTGTGGGATATAATTTTATAATGTATAATTTAATACTTTATCAAGGAGGCAATGGGGTACTACCTTGGGTCTTTAAGCAAAGATGTGATATGATGGTTTGGGCATATTAGAATTTTTACATGGGAAACAGTGAGTTGGAAAAGGGAAGAAATATAGAAAGACCAATCAGGAAAGTTCACAGACACTTACTAGCTGTGTGATGCTGGGCAAGTCACTTAATCCTGTTTGCCCCAGTTCTTCATTTCCAAAATGAACTGGAGAAGCAAAAGGCAAACCATTCCAGTGTCTCTGCCGAGAAAATCCCAAATGGGGTCACAGAGTCAGACGCAGATGGAAAATGACTGAACAAAATCCCTACACTGGAGATGATCATTGAATGGGCTTAATTTTTTTGAAATTGCATTGAAAGGACTTGAATTAGGTGACAAAGAAAGATTACTCCAAGGTTTTGACCCTGGAAAACTTGTAAGATGGAGGTACCATTAATAGAAATAGAGAATTTGGTAGAAGGTGAAACATGAAGAAATTTTAGGAGCAGGTAGGGAGAATAAAGAACTCAGCTGCAGACATTTGGTTCAAGAAACCATCAAAAACTCCACTACACAGATAGAGATGTGGGCAAAATTAGAGGTGGCTATAGATTTGGGAGTTCTTTGTGTACAGATGATATAATTGAAGTGCATGAGATCATCAAGGGAGAAGTCAAGGGCAGACCTTTGGAGGACACCCAAGTATAGGGGGTAGAAGGAGGGTAAAGAACCAGTAAAAGAGACAGAGGAAAGGTCAGAGGAGTAGTAGGAAGGCCATGGTAGTGTGGCACAGCATCCTATGATATAAGAGGGAGGGACTATCAAGAAAGAGAGAGTATTTAACCATGACAGTTAATGAATAATGGTCAATGTGGTGAGAATTTTTCAAATGCTCTCTGATTTGGTGATGGGGTCATTAACATCCCTGAGAAAAGAAGATTCATTGTCACGACTGGCAGTCAGTTTGCAGAATTTGAGGAATGAGCGGGTGGTAAGAAAGCAAAGGCAGGAAGAATAAACTATTTCTAAAGTTTGGCAAGGAAGCTGAGGAAAAGGATGGAGGCTGCTTAAGAGGGCAGCAGTTTTGTTATTCTTCAATCATTTCAGCTGTGTCCAACCCTGTGCGACCCCATTTGGGATTTTCTTGGCAAAGATACTAGAGAGACTTACCATTTCCTTCTCCAGCTCATACTATATATGGGGGAAACTGAGACAAACAGGGTTAAAGTTGCTTTAACAGGGTTAAAGACTTGCTCAGGATCACATGACTAGTAAGTGCCTGGGGCTGGATTTGAACTCAAGTCTTTCTGTCTCCAGACACAGTACTCTATCCACTGACATACCTAGCTGCCTGCAGCAAAATTAGGAAAGGTAATTTTTTAGAATAAGGGTATTTTTGTTTTTTTGTTTTACTACAGGCAAGTAGCCAGTGGAGGAGAGATTAAAAATAGATGAGAGAGAAACTGATTTCTAGAATGCAATTCCACAATCTGGAGGAGGGTGTTTTCATTAAGGGTACACAGAGGCATTACGCGCCAATGAGGGAGGCATCATGAGAAGCTATGGAACTGGAGGAAAGAAAGAAGAATGGGTGAGAAAACAGATTAGAAGAGCAGTAATAGAAGAAAATCTAAAAGAGAAGGAAAGTGGAGGTGAGAGAGGTGGGTCAGATATAACTCAGTTTTACTTCAACAATTAAAGGAGAGCTGGAGTGATGTAACATAGTAGTTAGAGGGCTTGCTTGCCTTTGAGTCAGAAAGACTTGGGTTCAAGTGCTATCTCTGACTAAAACTGCTGGGCCTGGAGTCAAGATGTCTCCTCCTGAGACTTTCCTACTGAATTTATATTGTCAAGTAGGTTCTGATCTGCAGGGTGGAGGGAGTTTTCTCACCAGCGGTTCCCAATACATAAGTCCCGTACAATTCAAGGATCTAGCATTTCATCAGTGTGAGCACTTCTTTCACTCATGAAGACTGAGATACACTCTTAGTAGAAGAGTAGGCACTTTCTGAGTTCTGTGGTCAGAAAAAAAAATTAATCACTTGTTTGCCAAGCCCTCTGGCTATGAGCTTTTCCAAACTTAAGAGGCTGGTTTTAGGGCCAAAAAAGTCCCCTGATGAGCCTAAAGGCAGTGAGGCACAGTGCAGAGTAGACTTGCTTTGGACTCTGAAAGCCTGTTTTGAAATCCATCCTTTGAAGCTTCCTCTATGGATATCCTTGGTCAAGTACCTTCATCAACTTGGTCTCAATTTTCTCAACTATAAAATGGAGGCTTTAGATGACTTCTGAGGTCCCTTCCAGCTTAGGACACTGACTTATTTCCGTGAAACTTTTCCTGGTAGGGCTTCTCAGAGCCTAGCTTTTGCAGGTGCTGTCAGATTATTTGAGAACACAATTTACCTCCATACCAGTATAAGACTCATCAAGGTAGGCCTTCAATGGAGGAACTCATTTTAGTGTAATATTTTTGTCATTATTTTTCCATCCTAACGAAACCTCATTGGCGGTCTTGCTCCTTCTATCCTTGGTTGATCCAATCATATTGATATGTAACCTCCATTAGTCTTTAGTAGCATTTGTACTTCAAAGGTATTGGTTTAGCCAAATTACCTTCCTAGCGTACAAAATGCTAGTGATTTTTATTGCCTTTTGCCAGATCTTAGTCTTTCGTAGATTAGTTGCTGATTCCTTGTAGGTTTAGCAAGTGAATAAAATAGATATTTTCAGAACTGTTTTATACAACTAAATCAAGAGAATGAAGAATCTGGAATGTTAATGGGATAAGATCTTCCCTACTGTAATGCCAGTGCAATATTTACAGCACCCACAATCACGATAAAGACAATGACTCTAAGTATCGCATGACATTTGATGACAAAATATACCAAACTCTCCAGATAGAGGATAGAGCTGAAGCATTTATTTAGACACCAGAAAACCGAATCCCAAAACCAGTAAGCCGATTCCATTATACTACTAAAGATATTCAGAAGCCATCATAACGCTGAGAGCCACGGCATCCTTCAGCCTTCCCACAAATCAATGCAAGATCAATATTTACTCACAAACCTCTCTATCTCCTTAATGAGCGTCCTCTCTCCCCCACCATTTCACTAGCTCTGACCAGCTTCCTGTGGGCTCTGCTTCCCTTCAGCAAACTCCTCCCACCACAGGCTCCATGTGATTACATTCAGCCTATTAGGGGACAGATAGGTCTCACCCATTGGGGGAGGGACTTGCCTAAGAAGGAGCTTGCTTGGGAGAGGCTTGCTTGTAGGAAGATATCTACATCTTTTGGTACTAAGGTGTTTAGGCACGAGTCATGATGTCTTCTGGCTCTAAAAAGTGTATATATACTCTGAGTTGGTATTTTGCTCTGGGGGTTCACTTATGAGAAGGATCTTGTGATTCCCTGATTACTAATAATTAATAATTAGCTGTGTTACTATGGACAAGTCTATGAGCCTCAGTCTTCTCTTTGTAAAATGGGAATAATACTGACACTATCTATGTTCGAGTGTTGTGAGGAGCATGTTTTGTAAATCCAAAGCACTACAGAAATGTGAGTTTCTGTTTATATTCTCTGATTTCTAAACTAGAAGTACTTTATATTAACAGTGGATGATTAGTTGTTTATGTTTATTATCAGTGGTGAAATGTCTTCATAACTTTTTCCTGATTTGATAACTCTTAGGCAAAGCTTTGAAAGCTTCTTTTTTGTTAGCTGATAAAGAAAGGGTTAATGGCTCTTCTGGAAGTTTGCAGGTTTTGCAAGATTAACACCTATATTTGAAAGGTGATGCTTGGGGATTGAACTGCATAACCATGATTGACGTTAATGAGAATCAGGTAGTTAAATCCTCACATGCTATTTGGAAGACTTCAGGAGTTTCCTTTGTCCCACTGAGAGATATGTTCTTTTAGCCCTGATCAAGTTTTAAAGTCATTTTTATGCATAATCTAACTAGCTATAAGGTTCCTTCTACAGATGTTTTTAATGTAATCCAACCAATACCATCCATTTTTCTCTACATTATTATAAAGTGCCTAAGTGCCAAGGTTCCCATAGGTTTATAACTATATTTCTGGTCTCATGAATGTTAGATTTCTTGTGATATAATGGATGAAAGCCTTGGACATGGAGTCAGGAAGAGCTGGGGTCACACCAATTCAAACATTTATTAACTGTGTAAACTTGAACATGTTAACCCTCTGGATCTAGGCATGTGGGCAGCCTATGCAAAGTCACCAAGGTGGGAGATGATGGGTTAGATTCTGGGAATAGCAAGTAAGACAGTTTAACTGGAACATACATTACATGAAGAGGAGTAATGTGCAATGGACCTGAAAAGGTACATTGGAGCCAGTCTTCTATGGGCTTTAAATGCCAAGCAGTATAGTTTGTATTTTATTCTAGGGCAAAAGTAATTATCTTAGATAAGATCCAACAAGTTATTAGTAAAAGTGACTAGTGTTTACAGAAGAGTGTAGTAAGGGGGAAAAAAACACCCCAACTCTCTATGAATGGGGACATCTTTTGCCTCTTCCTCTGAAATCCATTTTTAATTTTTAGTCTTTTTGCGTTTTAAAGATTTTTTTCATTGCCTTTATACTAAATACTCAGTTCCTGATTATACCACATGTACTTCAACATTTCCTTTCCTTTAAATTCTCATTCATGACCAAAACTATTAAAGAGTTTAGCAGAATTGGTCACTCCTAACAATATACACAACATTAAATTCCCATAGTCCCTCACTTCTGTTCCGAGAGAGATAAGTGGTTCAACATCTCTTTCCTGAGACCAAGCTTCAGTAACCCATTTTTATGAATGTCTAATCAACAACCTTGTTTCTGTCTTAGCATTTAACTTTGGGCATAGTAGGCCATGGATCTGGCAGGTTCCTCGAAGTCCATATTACATTGTGGGTTATCAGAAATGTTGTTTAAGTTAAACATCATAATCCATCACCTTCTAAAATACTGAACTGAAATTGATAGTTATATTCTAGTGAATTCTGTTATTCCCATAGTTTTAATCCATTGATTTATATCTAATTATCCCCCTCTGTCTCAATAGCCCAATCATTCTGGCACCAAAATGATATGAATTTGTTTCCTAGCTGATCGTTTTTTTATGTCACTGCTCCAAAATCCTCAATTATTTGTTTTATTCCTCTCTAATGCATTGATCATGAAATGTATGTTATTATAATTTTCAGTTTTTGTGTCTGATTCCCCTATTAGACTACAAGCATCCCATGAAAGGGTTTTTGCTGTCTCCTTAGTGTTTAACAAAGTGCTCTACACACAATGCACATTTAATCAACGTTTGTTGAATGAATGAATGATTCTAGTTTTTATTTGTGAAGAATATAGGCCATGGGATCATCATATCATATTCTTTTTTCCCCCCAGATTTTGCAGTGTTAGGGAAGATGGCATAGGAGCACAAGGTTTCTTAGCTTGGAAAATAGGGATTTATATAGATGATCGTGAATCTTTTTGTAAACTTTCCTTTATAAAAAAAGCAGTATTAAAGTACATTCCATGTCTGTGGCTCCTTTCTAGGTACAAAATATGTCAGATTCTGTTTTCATCATCTTGATTAAAGAAGCATAGGGGAACATTCATCTTTTTGTTCATCTTTTTTCATAATGTTTTTTTACTCATCCCTCTTCTTAACCTGGAAGCAGATATGTGAATAAAGACCTTTCAAATATTATTGAAATATAGGTTTAATCTCATATGGAGGAGGGATTGTGAACTGGTCCAGAGAAGGGTTAAGGGTAACCTGCATCTATGAAATCATGGAAATACCAATGTTTGAGTAAAGTGTTGAGGGTGGTTTTGCTATCATACTTCTGTTCCTTTCCTCTCACTAATTTTTTTCTGGTAAATAGAACTTATCTTTGTGTCAAAAACTTAAGATGACAACAATAAAAAGAGCACCCCCAACTCCAGTCACTCACATTTATGTGACTTTTTACAGTTTTCAAAATGGTTGATGCACTTTTTGTCTGATCCTCAGGATGATCCTTGTAAGCAGGTTGGGCAGGTGTTATGCATAGAACTCTGGAGAAATACTGTCCTGAGAAGGAAGCCCTGGCTCACCTCCATGGATTTATGGTCCTTAAAGGCACATACCTTAAGATGTGTTTAAGATGTATAATGCTCATTCACCCCAACTTGGTAGCTAGATAAATAAAAATGATAACCCTTTAAAACAAGTAGGCGATCATTATTAATTCATCTAGACTGTACTATAAAAATGTTAGTCATTTGGAACTAATGTGGCCATAATGTGCTTCCACCATGGGGATTTTGTTGTAGTTTGGCAATTATGTACTTTCCCTTTAAAGTGTTGTTAATAATGACAATAACACTTCTCTTAAAGGCATGTTGTAAACCAGGTTTATCATGGGAAGCAGAACTTGTCACAAGATGCAACAGGGAGAATAAACTGCCCCTTATTAAAGCAAAATAATTGATATGTTATGAAGTGAACATTATAGAAAAAAGGTCTGAGAGAGACTTTTCCTTATGGTATATTTTATGATTTGAGCCTTGGGATGGCATTTGAGAGTAATAAGACTGCAAAAATCCAGTTTCTCAATTCAGTTCTCTTGCCTCATTACCTCTATCTATACCATTGTAGCTAGTGCTGTTTTCAAACTCATGGGTCTTTAAGATTTTTAATTTATTAAATAAATGTGCTCTCCTTTGTATGAGGAATATGATGATTCTTGAGGCCATGAAAAACATGAAGGTTAAATTTATTTTAGCCAGTTTACATTCAGAAGAAAACAATCTTAATGTCATAAGTTTAAAATTTCTTAAAATTGAATCTTAATTGTGAACCATGGTTATTTCATTTTCTTTAAAAATTACAACTTCTCATCACAGCTTACTGGACATAAATGTCATAGGAACTTTTTTTTAGAGCTAGAAGAGACCATCAATGCTATTTAATCCAGCCCTCTCATTTTGAAAATGAATATTGAAGAACAAAGGGATAGTAAATGATAAAAAGCAAGATTTGAATCCACGTTTTGTCTAATTGCCCAACTAATACTCTTTCCATGGTGTTAAACTGTCTTCTGAATACAATGTAGGGTTTCATATAACTTCATACATGCAGCAGCCACTCGTGGCCTGATCCCAATAATAATTGGTCCAGAAGCTCTAACCTGTCTCATTTTTCTGACCTAGGATAGGTCTAGTGACCCTCTGTTCTCCAGGACTCCCAATATTAATGTCTATCTTAGTGTGCACAACCTATAAATTTTAGTCTTACTTTGCTGTTGTTTAGTTATTTCAGTCATATTTCTGTTCTTCGTTACTCCATTTGGGGTTTTCTTGGCAAAGATACTGGAGTGATTTGCCATTTTCTCCTTTAGCTCATTTTATAGGTGAGGAAACTGAGGTAAACACAATTAAGTGACTCAATGACAAGGGTCACACAGCTAGTAAGTATCTGAGGCGAGATTTCTTTTATTTTTTTCTAGCTAAAATGAAGTTTTTATTTTATTTTTAAATTAAATTTTATTTTTATTTTTAGTTTACATCATTCATTTCCACAAGATTTTGAGTTACAAATTTTCTCCCCGTCTTTCCCCTACACACCACCCCAAAACAGCAATACCACTGTATAACCCCTCCACCAATCTGCTGTCTCCTATATCCTCCCCCATGTCCCCTCTGACTTTTCCAGTAGGGCAAGATAAGCTCTATACACCAGTGCCTGTATATCTTATCTCCCAGTTGCATGTAAAAAAATTATATATAATAAATATATATTATATAATATATATGTTGTGTATATATATTATATATAATAAATAAATATGTATTTTAAATATTTGACTTTAAAACTTTGAATTCAAGATTCTTTCCCTTCCTCCCTCATCACCCACTCTTACTGGGAATGTAGGCAATTCAAAATAGGTTGTACACATGTAGCTACACAAAACATTTCCATAGTGGATATATTTCCCTCCATCCTATCCCACCTCCCACTTGTTCTATTCTCTACTTTGACCCTGTCCCTTTTCAAAAGTGGGTGCTTCTTACTTCTCTCCCCCCCCCCCAACCTGCCCTCCCCTCCATCATCACCCCTCTCATTCCCTTCCCCCCTACTCTCCCGTAGGGTGAGATACCCTATTTAGTGTGTATGTCATTCCCTCCCTAAGCCAAATTCAATTAGAGTAAGGTGGACCAATTCCCTTTTGCCTTCCTGTTCTTCCCCTCCATTGTAACAGTTTTCCCTTTCCTCTTTTATATGAGATAATTTACCCCATTCTGTCTCTCCCCCATCTCCTCTCATTATATTCCTCTCTCACCTCTCAATTTCACCTTTTAAGTATCATTCCTTCCTATTAAATTGGCCCCATGCCCTCTGTCTATGTATACCTGTACACATAAATACACATACTCACATATGTTTTCAAATGCCCATATGCCCTCCTATATAGACATATATATGTATGTATACATACATACATATACACACACATTTATATTCCCTTCAACTATTCTCATACTAAGAAAAGTTTCATAAGTTACAACTGTCATTTTTCATGTAGGAAAGTTAATAGTTCAACTTTGATAAGTTCTTTATGATTTCTTTTTCCTGTTTACCTTCTCATGCTTCTCTTGCTTCTTGTATCTGAATGTCAAATTTTCTATTCAACTCTGGTTTTTTTCAGCAAGAATGCTTGAAAGTCCCCTATTTCAATGAATGACCATATTTTTCCCTGAAACATTATACTCAGTTTTGCTGGATAGGTGATTCTTGGTTTTAATCCCAGCTCCTTTAACCTCCAGAATAGCATATTCCAAGTCCTTTGATCCCTCAATACAGAAGCTGCCAGGTCCTGTGTTATCATGATTTTGTTTCACAATATTCAAATTGTTTCTTCTTGGCTTCTTGTAACATTTTCTCCTTGATCTGGGAACTCCGGAACCTGGCTATAATAATCCTAGGAGTTTTCTTTTGGGGATATTTTTCAAGAGGTGATTGGTACATTCTTTCAAATTCCATTTTGCCCTCTGGTTCTAAAAACTTCAGGACAATTTTCCTTGAGAATTTCTTTAAGGATGATTTCTAGGTTCTTTTTTTGATCATGGATTTCAGGTAGTCCAATAATTTTTAAATTATCTCTCCTGGATCGGTTTTCCAATTAAATATTTCACATTGCCTTCTATTTTTTCATGTTTGGATCTGTTTAGTAGTATCTTGATTTATCATGAAGTCACTAGCTTCCATTTGCTCCAATCTAATTCTGAAGGAAGTATTCTCTTCAGTAAGCTTTTGAGATTCTTTTCCCATCAGGAAAATTTGGCTTTTGAAGGCATTCTTCTCCTCATTGGCTTTTTGAGTCTCTTTTGCCATTTGGATTAGTCTATTTTTTAAGGTGTTATTTTCTTCAGTCAGGTTGTTGACTCACTTTTCATGATTTTCTTGTATAATTCTCATTTTTCTTCCCAATTTTTCCTCCACTTCTCTTATCTGGTTTTCAAAATCCTTCTTAAGCTCCTCTATTGCCTGTAAGCAGTTCATATTTTTCTTGGAAGCTCTTAGTGCAGGAGTTCTGACTTCCTTGTCTTCCTGTCCTTCCATGTTTTGATCCTTTTGTCCCCAAAAAGGAATCCAAAGTCGGATTGCTGAGCTTGCTTTGCTTCCTTTGCTTGCTCTTGTTGCCACTCAATTACTTGACTTTTGAGCTTTTTGCCACAGTAGAACTCTGCTTCCAGAGAGGAGAGCTTTGTCCCAAATCACTGGGGTTTTCACAGCTGCCGGAATTATTAGTTGGCTGACCTCTCTGAAGCTTCCACATGCTCTGGCTCACTGGTCACACACCCCAGGACCTCCACCCCAGACAGTGATCCAGATCCAAGCAGGTAAAAGCAAGAGTGATTATCCCTAAGAATAGTTGCTTGGTACTCCTACAATCTGCGACCAGCAGCTCTGAAGTAGCTACACAACAGCTGCAGCCACCACACCTCAGCTGCTTCTTCCTCTAGGGGCAGAGGCTGGACCACACTCCCAGACTCCCGCTTCCCAAAGTCTACACTGACCTCTCACTTTGTCTTTGGCATTTATGGGTTGATAATTCTGGAAACCACCACAGCTGTTTGTGATCTGCTTTCCCAACGTCCCTCTAGCTGCGGCTGGTCTGGCTGCCCTAAGGCTAAAACTGCAGGCTCACATGGGGCTGGGCCCTGCTCCAAAGCATGCTGTAATGAATCCTTTCTGTCAACCTGCCAGGCTGTCTTCAGTGGGAGATTTGTTTCTCTCTGTCACTTTGTGGGTTCTGTAGCCCTAATGTTTGTTTAGAGTGATTTTTATAGGTATTTGAGGTGGTTATGGGGGGAGCACAGGGAGTTCTCCTGCTTCTATGCTGCCATCTTGGCTCTACCCCCTTGATGCCAGATTTAAATTCAGGAAGATGAGTCTCCCTGGTTTCAGGCCTGGCAGTCTATCCACTGTGTCCTCCTAGGTCTTACTAAGAGCTCAAATCTCCCTAACTCATGCAATCTACCAGCCTTACATCCCCTGATTTCAGGGGTTACAAGTATGTTCCATTTAGAGTGTTGCCTATGGTATTGTGACTTAACTAGTGTCTGATAGCCAATATGTGTCAGAGGTGGAACTTTGAGAACAGCTCCTGGCTCTCCATTTTTTTGTTTCTTTCATGTTTTCTCTGTTCTTGTATAATTCCATTATTCTTTGATTTGAACATTTCATGTTGCCATAAATGATACTCTTCCCAGTAGTGTTCTGTGGATAGTGACATGCTATACTGTTTGAAGCATGTCACATGGTCATCCATCAGCCTAATGTCATTTCATGGGAGGAATTCTATTCCCCAGCTAATGTCATTCTCATTCTTATTAAGAAAGAGAAACACAAAAATATTCAAGGTGTGTAGTTGTGTGGTGAGATAGGTAGGGTTGGTCCAAGGTTGGGGCTGAGGTGAAGGGAGGATGGCATTCTATTCTGCTAAGAATGTTGATGACTGCCAAGTAATGGAGGTTGAAAATTGTTGCACTATTTGAAATGTCATTTTTATTATACTGATTGTATTGTGCAGCTGTCAGGAGTGTGCTTCCTCTCAGGATTTTTAATACCTATAGCACTCTGTCCTTTGTCACATGGAAGGACACTTGGTAGCAACACAATAGCAGGAATGCCACCTCTCCCACCAATGGGATTGTATAAAAGAGTCAATATGAAAAGAAATTGGGGTCTGGTAAATAACATCCCAAAATGAGGGTGGGGATTTTTGGGGGTAGGATAAGGGCCGGGAAGGAAGAAACGTATTCTTGCATCAGAATAATTTAGTAGTCAGGTTTTCTGCCAGTGATATTTCTTTCAACAAGAATTAAGGTGTTGGCCTTTATCCAAAAACACCTCATCCTGCTATTAAATTACAGATTTGATCCAGCTAGGGCTGCTCCAATAACAACAACAAAATGAGATGAGGGTAGACTTGTCTAGTTGTTACTCTTCAGATACTTTTAAGGGATCTTTAAATTCCTTTTAATATTTGTCCCAGGATCTGTAGTTTCTGGAACATCATATCATTATCTTCTTCTGATGGTGAGACAGGGAATAAGCATTTATGGATCACCCACTATAGTAAGTGCCTTACAAATATGATAGGTGCTGCCATTATTCCCATTTCACAGTTGAGAAAACAGAAGCAGGAAGAACTTCAGCAACTTAGCCAGAATCAACAGCCAAGAGGTGTCAGAGATAGGACTTGAAAACAGGTCTTCTTGTCTCAGGGAGCCAACATCTGTATTTACAACGTGGCAAATGAGACCAATACTACTCTCTTTATTTAATTAAAACATATCTTTGAAAAATACAACCAAATGACATTTTTTATGTGTTATTCCTCATTTTCTAAATCAGTGAAAATCTAGGAACTCTAGATTGCACACTTCATCTATTTTCCTATTTCAGGACGGTATCATTCCTTTTAGCTATTATTTTTTGATCTATAAAGTTATTTCAATGGTGGTTGTGTTTTTCTTGAATTCAGTGCTAGCCATGGAAACTTTACCAATTTTTTAACCCTGGCATCTCATTCTGGAGTGTCAGGAGCCCTGCTTTCCCTATAGTTTGAGATCTCTGGATAACTGATCAAATCATTGCCCATGTGGAGGGAATTTTTAAACTTTTTTTAAGTGTTCTCAAACACCTCTTCATTCATTACTTAGACTCTGAATTTTGGATTCCATTCAAATATCCATTCTGAATTTAATGTTCCATCTCAAAGATCACTTCTACTTTTTAATTCAGAGTGGGAAGAAAGCAAGACTAGAAGAGAGAAATATATGGCATTTTGCAAAGCTAGAAAGATATTGAGTTGAAATATTGTGGTCAACAATAGAAAAGAAATATTTCATAAAATAAGGCTATTGGTAAAAATCTTATAATAAGTCCTAAGGATAAGGTATATGTATGTATATTTATGTTGTGTGTGTGCGTATATACATACACATACACATATATGTATATATGTATGTATATGCATTTTAATAAATATAGAGGAATCTTTACCTTTGAGGATATTGAGGGTTACAAAAGTCCTTGAGTCAAACTCTTAACTATACTGAATATATATATATATATATATATTAAACTTAGCCTTTTAAAAATTACTAATTATATTTTATTAATTAAAAAGTTTCTTTGATTGAAAACAGATATTTTCCAATAATAACTAACTCAACAACTGACCCATTTATGACATTTTTTATGTACTATTAACCCATTTATTGATTTCCAGACAAGGCTTAACATTTTCAATTTCAAGAAGGTACCTGGTAGGGAACAGTAAACTATAGACCTTTAAAAAAAAAGGCCTTGTGTTCATATGTTTGGGTATTTGCTCCTTTGCACTATTGTGTAGGCTTCCACCTCTTGTTCTAGTGGACTATTTTAATTCAGATTAAATGATTTATGTGCAAGATATATTTAAAAGGAAGAAATGGCTTCTGCCTCTAGCTATAGGAATTCTTTATAGTTTATAGAATTTTCAACACATGTAAGTTTTAAGTGAGAAAAAAGGAACTCATTTCTTCTCATTTTAAAATTGTCTCTGAGCTTGAATATACATTTATTAAATAAATTCAAAACAGAAGATTGGGTAACTTCTGAGAAAAAAGCATTAATAACTTTGCAGGAAAAGTTGTAATGTCGCATGTTCAACTAGGAATTTATCAATCAAAGGCAAGCATTATAAGTAATGATTTAAAAGGAAATAATACTTCCTAGTACTTCTTCATGATCAAAAGAGAAAAAAAATCCTCTCCTCTGCAAAATATAGAGAAATGGATTTTATTTGAGTTCCTTATTTGCAATTTGCCTTTTGGGATCAAGAAGCATTTTCTTTTTTATACTTTCCCTCTCTCTTCATTCTCATTTTTCCTACACTCTCTCTTTTCTTGTGTGCAAATAGATTAAGATAGAGATTTAGGTAGATATAGAAAATATAGATATAGATAATTATAAATATAGATAAATAGAGCCATAGATATAAGTGTATATATATATAGATAGATAGATAGGGCAGTTAGGTAATGCAATGGATAGAGGACTGAGCTTTGAATGAGCAAGACTTATCTTCATGTGTTCCAATCTGGCTTCACTTACTGTGTGACCCTGAGAAAGTCATTTCACCCTGTTTGCCTCACTTCCTTGTCTGTAAAATGAGCTGGAAAAGGAAATGGCAAACAACTTCAGTATTTCTGCCAAGAAAATCCCAAATTGGGTCATGAAGAGTTGGACAAAACTAAAAAACAACTGAACAACAATAGAGAGATTATACCTATATTATATATAATAGTATTATTATAAAATATATATTAGTAATACATAATAGATGATATATAATAGACATTAATATAGGTAGAAATAGATAAATATATGTATTTATAGAGATTGAGATAGAAATATAGAAATATGGATATAGAGATGTAAATATAGATGTAGATAGATATACATAAAGATAGAGATAAAAATATAGAGCTAGATTGCTAGATTTAAAGATTTAGAGCTGGAGATGCCATCCAGTCCAAGATTCTCATTTTACACGAAGCAGGGAGTTAGGGAAGTGGGAAGGAGGGGGGAGAAAAGGGAGAAAGGTTAAACAGCTTTCCCAACTTCACACATGTATTATGTCAAAGACAGGCAGGATTTGAACCCAGTTCTCTGATTCTACTCATTGCTTTTTCCACTGAACTGTGCTTCTCATCCTGCCCTACCTCCTATCTCCCCATCCCATTTATTTTTACTTCTTCCTTGTGTTTTCATGTTTCTTTCCTGGCTATTTATCCTCTTTTTCTTTATTCTCCTCAGTTTGTCCTATACATTTTTACTTCATCCTAGGCTTAGTATCTGTAGCAAATATTTATTGGGAAGGAATATATCTTCAGATGTAATTTTTTTTTCCTTTCATACTATTAATTAAATACCTTAGTATCTTTTGAATATTTGTCAAATTGAACTCTTATGTTACCCCAATTAATATATCTTCATACAACCTTCTATTAAATAATATACATTTGCATACAGAATATACATATAATATTGTCATCCCACACCTTTGCTTAAAAATCTTAGGTAACTCCCTAGTGCCCACTAATTAAAATTTAAACCTGTTTGCTTGGCAGTTGAGACTCTTCCCTAGCTGAAAACATTCCAATTTTCCAGTATTATATGATATTACTACTCTCCATATATTTATATAATTTTATAATTAGAGACAGAAGGAATCTCAGAAATCATTAAACCTGAGCTCCTCATTTTACAGCCAAGGAAGCTGAGGTACTCAGAGGTTAAATGACTAGGGTGGGGTGGAGGTGGGGAGTATCGCAAACTAGTAGTCATCGGAGGGAGATTTTAAACCCAAGTCTTTCTGACTCTGAATTTAATAGTCATTCTACTACATCACATTACCTCTCTGCCTACTTTCCCATATTTTCATACCTTTCTTTACCTATCAAATTATTTCCCAGCCTTTAAAACCTGACTTAAAGATGGTTGATTTTAGGAAGTCTTTCCTGATCCTTTCAATTAATAACTTTCCCACCTTATCATACATAACACTTTATTTGGCACATCTCCAGAGTATCTATTTAATACTATTATATATTCAAATTATCTACATTTTTGTTTTATCCCTCTATTAGCCTATGAACTAGCTCCATGTTTCTCAGGCCCTAGAGTAGAGATATAACTACATCTGGTGCCTAATAAATGCTGTATGAATGGATGAATTAATGTTATAAAATTGTGTGTGATGGATAACATTCATCATTGATTTGAAAATTAGCAAATTGTGACTGTATGGAAACATAGGACTTAATGTTTGGCATATAGCACTGATGACCTCACTAGGTAGTTCAAGTAAATCAAAATGGTGCCTATTGAGTTTGGCATAAATCATGTTTTTACTTACTCTTTTTGTTCCTAACACAAATTTTTAAACCAAACACACATTTGAGCTTCAGTCTACAAATCTACTAATCTTTAATAGTGGTTAACAATTTTGTGGACACTAAAGGCACTGCTCCCCATATCTTTAGTTGGGATACACACAGATTTGAAGGCCACATCCTCTAGAATATTGGGTTTCTTTAACTTCAGCCAGGCTACACCCTTTACATCTATTCTAGGGTGTACTTTTCATTTGCAGTTTCGCAGAAAATGGAAAAAAAAAGTGGTTTATTTACTCACATAACACACTGAAATAGAGTTAATTTGCAGGGTTGCTGTTGAATTATTGCAGATTACACCGTTATAAATGGCAAAAGAAGGGACCCTGGTCTGTGTGGTAATACTGTCAGGAACCCTGTGGCTGTTGGCTCAGTTCATGATGTATTATACTGCTAGCATTTCAGCTCTCTCGGGGGATCTCTGGTCCTACCATAAGGTCAGGAGTTAACTACTTGTATTTTAGTTGTGTACTGCTATCAATACTGCTCCTATGGAAACCTCACTTGACGTCATTTTGGGGGCTTTGCTACTGTAGCCAAGCTTTAGTTAAAGTCAATAAGAGCATTAGACCGTTGTCTGTATTATTACTTGCTACTTCCTGCCAGCAATCTACCAATTCATTAGCAGAGAGTTTTGGAAATCTCACTTGATTATTTATGCAGTCAATAGCAAGTCTTGTCTGCATTCATAATTGTTTGATTTTATGGCCCCTTCTTTAAACAAACATTGTCTATGGTAATGTGATGCCCTGATGGATGGGAAAGGTTTTGTCTGTGAATATCATTTAGATAATTAAAAATGACAGATGAAATCGCCCGCTGTCTTGACCTGTACTTTGTTCCCTCAGTGATGCTGAAAAGATGCTGATTGCTGTCAATCAAAACCCATTGGAGGTTTGTAAATTCTGGCTGCTATGAACTCTGACCCCCACTGTTGATCTGAAATAGATAATAACCTTGAAATTCTATTAGAATTTAAAAACAGTTTTACCAAAGGGGCATTATATATGTGTGTGTGTATATATATATATATATATATACATACATATACACACATACACATATATAGAAAGACTTTTATGCATATATATATATACATATGCATAAATGTATTATGTGTATTTTCCCCCCTCTTAAACATGGTTACTTAAATGTCAAGGTTGACAGTCTCCAGAACTCAAGTAAAATATAGTACTTAGCAAAATACAGTGTAACAAATCGGAGCAAAGATCTTATGTTATAAATACAAATTCTTGAATTGGATTCATATAACCTGCCCTGTCCTGTTTAGCAAAACTTAAGCTCTTACATTTTCATTGGGTGTTAACAGTGTTTGAAATTCATTTTGCTTCTTTTTACTGATTCCAAAGTTTATTGAATTATTCTGGCAGTACCTTGCTCTGAATTTATTGCATTTTTTTCCCTCCATGCTCACCCTGTGAGATTATTTTAAACTGCTATTCTTTTCTCAAGGCCAAAGGGAATGGCATCATCCAGCATACTGAAAAGTATGGAGATTCTGAGGCCAATATCTATGCCCCAAAGTTCTAAACAAACACCATCAGAATCTTGGGTCAAGAGATCAGCTGGATAAATGCACCTGCCATGCAAATTGTCTTTTATCATTATCTAGACACTTAAGTAGACTCAGAAGTCGCATTGGTATTTAAAATGCACATAAAGGCAATTGGAGAAAAATAACACTCCCATCTATCAATATTAGAAGTGTCAAAGTAGCCGACAGCAAAAATAATTAGCAAATTTCACAGGCTGCACAATCACAACAACAATTAGGCTTTTTGCAATTTTTAGCACCTAAATTGTATCAACTGTATAATAATAGTAGGAACAGTGCAGTAAGAGAGTTGTAAAGAGCAGAGATCTCTCGAAAGGTAATTGAGAGAATGTTGGTTTTTCCACAAGAGAAACTCCTTCATATTGCTTAATGAATTTGTGAAGGGTTGGATGAAGAGTTATCATCATTGTTTAGCATTTTACTATCTGTGCAGCACTTTAAGAGAATGCTAATCCTGTCACAATCCCTCAGTGACACGGCAAACATGAATATTGTTATGCCCATTTTTTAGTGGATGAAATTAGCCAGGACTATTTTTCATGTAAAATGAAAGTTCTTCCAAGTTATATCTGTTACTCTACTAATTACTCTAGAGTTTTATAGGACTGGGATGAGAGGAGAATGGAGTTTTGCTTTTTGAAAATCCAGTAAACTGTAGATTTACTGCCATTCCTCATTGGGGAAAGATCGATGGCAAATCTTACTCGAACAGTTGTTGATTAATAATTGAGTGTCTCATTGTCTACCATTCTTCAAAGTCCATGTGAAGCCCTTTCTGGTTCATGAAGGCTGCTCTGACAGCCATAGTCCATTGTAGTCTTTCCTTCTGAACATTTATTTATGAAAATCATCTGGCATTTGTCCTATCTCTTTAGATGTAGATGTCTTATCTCACCAACTAAACTGTAAACACCTTGAAGACAAGATCTTCAGTGCCTTATGATTTGTGCAATAGAAGTAAGGGTTGGTTGATCAATCGAATGATAGGACATGCCTTTGAGTTTGGTGATAGGGATTATTATAGTCCCCACAATGAGGTGAAAGGGAGGACATGCTGTAGACCTACTATCAGACACCTACCTTAGAAACTACGGCCAATTCAGACATGGCTTTTAAGGAAATGCCATCATTTAATGAAAGTCAGCTGGCAAGCATTTACTAAGTGACTGGTTTGCCAAGCACTGTCCAAGGTTTGAAGATACAAAGAAAGTTAAAAAAAAAAATCCAACCAACTAACTAAACCAACAAAAAAACAGTTCTTATTTTCAAGGAGCTCACAGCCTGTTGAGGGACTAAGTCATTTCCCTCACAATCTGCTGAATCACAAAACCATAACAAGGACATGGTGAATAGGACCTTTCCCCAGGATACCAATATCAATATATACTTCCTTCCTCCTATCTTTTTCCATTCTTTAATTCTTCTGTTCTGAAGCCACTCCACACCTCTTGCTGCCAGCATAAACCCTAGCCTCCTCTTACATGTAGCCCAGTGTAAAGTGGAGGTGTGTCTTTTCCCTCCACCCAAACCAATTGAATATACCCCAAATACCAGAATTTCTAATTGTGGCTGTCCTGAATCAGGATCATGTACACGTCTTGGATTTAACTTTCAGTTTTCACATGTAAAAATACATATAATTATATGCATCACACATGTATATATGTATATACATATATATATTATAATCAATGATTATATTCTGCAAAATTCTGAATAAATTTAAGCTTTAAATATACAGATTAGCTGATAATAGAATAGCTATTAGTGGAACTTTAATATATTACAAAACTCATGGAAGGTACTAAAAGAACCATAGAACCATTTGTGTCTTGAAGCAGTTTATACTCCAAGTGTTCCATACATCTGAACCCTTATGCACTAGATGCCAAATAACCAATTTTACTGATTTAAAAAAATGTTACTTACCTTGAGCAGAATGAATTTAAAAGGAAAAATTTCACTCCGAAAGAAAGGTCTTCCTTGCTGTTTCATGCTGATGCACTGTAAGGGATTGTTTCTTTATTACATTCAATACAGAGTTTGTGGAGACTCTGTTTAGTTCTGTATTAATTCATTGCTCTTGTGTAAATATTTTGGAGTTATTCCTAAATGAATTATGTTGCGAAGGTGAGTTGTAAGTTTTGAAAAAACAATTTCATTCCTAGTGACAATGTTTCTTTTTCTGATTCTTTGGTACCATTACCTAATTTCCATGTTTTCTTGTAATTGAATTTTTAAATTTTATTTGGAATAGGTTACCAATGTTTTCACACATTTCATTGGGTTCTTAGATGATAACAGAAAAAATATTGACTCTGCTGTCAGAAGATGTAGATTAGAATCTGGGGGCATGATCTGGGACAAGGCTTTTAACCTTCCTGGGTGTCAGTTTCCTCATATGCAAAATGGGGGAGTTGTAATTGATGACCTCTTAGGTCTCTGAAAATTCTAGATCTATGATCATTTGGGGGTTATGTCTGTATGATACTTTACAAAAAAAAGTTGAAGATGTTAAACCAAAATCAGTCAAACATGTTATTTGTTATCTAGTATATATGAGTTCAAAACACATGGAACACTGTTATTCAGTAATTTCAGTTGTATCTGACTCTTTGTGACCCCATTGGGGATTGTCTTGGCAGAGATTCTAGAGTGGTTTATCATTTCCTTTTCCAGCTCATTTTACAGATGAGGAAAATGAGGCAAAACAGGCTTAAGTGACTTGCCCATGGTCACATAGCTAGTAAGTATCTGAACCCAGGAAGATGAGACTTTGTGAACCCAGACCCAGCGCTATAGCCAGCTACTGCCCATGAAATGAGAAAATAGGTTCTGAGAAATCAAGTGACTTGTCTGTGCTCACAGAGCTCATAAGTGTCAGTCATGTCCAACTCTTCCTAACCTGATCTGGGTTTTTTTTTTTTTGCAAAGATACTGGATTAGTTTGCCATTTCATTCCGCAGCTCATTTTACAGATGAGGAAACTGAGACAAGGAGGGTTTCAAGTGACTTGCCTAGGATCACACAGTAAGTTTCTGAGACTGGGTTTGAACTCAAGTCTTTTTGACCCTATACCTGGTGCCCTCTTCACTGTACCACCTCCCTGCCCTGAAAAAAAATCTTTATTTTTCTCTAGCCTCTAACTGAAATTTAGCATTTCTTTCACTTATGAATGTAGGTCACAAAACAATATTCTGAGAATAGATCCATAAGCTTTCCTAGTAGATTGCTAAGGGGATCTATGACACAAAAAATTTATGAATGCCTACTTCAAGAAATGGAACGGAAGATGGATTAGAAATCAACGCTGAAATACTGCGTTTCTAATAATCCCATACTCCATTATTCTCTACCTCTCCAAAACCACATACATACACATACACACACACACGTACACAAGTTACATAAACATAAAAAATTACACAGACAATCAAGATGGATCTTGTTGGTTTTCCGAATTTAATCATTTTTTGGTGGATTTTTCTTTTATATTTTGTTTTATTGGATGGAGTCAAGTTGTTTTATATGTATGGACACAGCCTTAGTGCTTTGGGGGTCTCCATTGATCTTTTCTGTAGGTCTCTTCTAGAGAAGTTGTTAGTAAAACCTTCTGTTGGGTTTTACTGGCAAGAAAAATTGAGAAAGAATACAGGTTCGAACAGCAGATGTGTTGAGGAGACCATCTCTTCCCTACCTGTTGTTTTGAGGATGGCAGTTCACACTGCTCAGAGAAGAGTTTAATTTCCCAAAGATTAATAGCATCACAGAAAGTTAAATGAACTGAATGGGTGGACCTTATATAGTGAGGCCTAGTCAAAAAATCATCACCCAATTCCCCACTGTTATTGGCAAGATGATCACTGAACCTTTGTTCCTGTGAAGCAAATGAATTTTGAATTCTCTGTATATTTAATTATCCAAGATGGAGCCCTGTTTATTTTCCTTTTTAGAAATAAAACCAGTGGAGGTGGTTCTCAGTGGAATATTCTGTTCACTAATTACTTCCCCAGATCTCAGCACTATTGTAACCTGGTCTTGGCAGTATGCACTAAAAGTTACTTGGATTTATTAGCATACTTTTATAAGCAATGTCTCTTAGCAAGGAAGTTTGTTTTGCCAATCTGATTTCTAGCTATAATTTACACTATCTGCTTGTCTATAAATGTACCATTGCTTTAAATAAGTGCTGATTTCGTGAGATTTGTAGTAAAGGTATAGCAGAGTAAATCTATAAAATATTGAAAGTAATTTACCCGTGAATGTATCCCATCCATTTTTTGGAAATTGGATTTTATTGCAGTAGTGTCATTCCCAGATAGCAAGAAAGTGTTGATTGTTGATTTTGAAGAGATTAAAATGGCTTAAAATTACTAAATTTGATTTAAAGTACATAAACTCCCCCTCTATGAGTATAAAGTGATTTTTTTTTAATTCTTAAGGGCTCCCGAGGTTATTTTGCTACAATATGAAAATGAATTGTGACAATAAAGGCCGTGATTACAAGCCTTTCAGGCTGTCCCACTGTGACAATTAGCTCCCAATTGTTATCCCATTTATTTATTAGAACACTAAGGACTGGGGCTGTCTTGACTTGTAACTGGAAATAGATTATTATTGAGGTTGGTTATGAACACAAAGGACTTTACAACAAAATGTTTTATTGGGCAAAGATAACAGGACATTTCAAGATGATTTAATTGAGTCACCTCGGATAGAATCCCAGAGTTATTCTAAAAGCTGCCTGTTAACAGGTGGCTCTCCTCCAAAGTGCATTTTTGTTTTCTTCTGAGTACAAACTTTCAGAATAAGCATATTCTTCATGCAGAGAGGCTGACACTATGAGCAGAATGATCAAAGGGAGTATTTTTTTTTCTTTGGGAACATGGAGTCCTTGCCTCCTCCCCTAGTACAAGGTAAGATGGACGTCCCTGAAAGTATGTGGGCTGTTTCTTGAAGAGCAGCAAGGAGAATGAGGAAAAAAGACTGCATTAAACTTTCAAAGGGACATATGTTTCAAACAGACTTGTTCAGCACTAACTCCCTCTATAAAAGCAGACTAGCTACACAGATGTTTCTTCACTGGTAGATAGAAAGCTGATGCACTTCACAGGGGGCATTACAAAGACAGACTGAAACTAAATCACCTCCCCACTGTCTAAATTGTTGGCCATATACCCAAGCATTCCTTGGACAAACTAAAGGGAGCTGCCTCCTCTTTTATCAAGCAGGAATTTTTTTCCTTGTCTCTTCTTGTTTCAGAGGGATTATCTACTTAGTAACCCTAAACAATAATCCTAGTTATTCCAAAAATTTGTGGCCTATGAACAAAGGATGCATTTATAGATTGGAGAACTTGCTTCTTCCTTTGGCTCTTTCCTATATCTTCAAATATTTTAAAAGGGTGCACACAATAATCCATCCATTCTCAACAAACTGTTATTTTCTTTATTAATGTACATACATGAGCGTATTTTAATGAAATATGAACCTTGGTTTAGCTCTGAAACTATTGAGAAAAACGACTAATTGGATATCCAAATATAGATATGTAGACCTCCTTCACATGCTTGACTGTAATCTGCCCCTTCAAAATTTAGGCAACAGGGTCAGCTAGGTGGTGTAGTGAATAGAGCACCGGCCCTGGAGTCAGGAGGACCTGAGTTCAAATCCAACCTCAGACACCTTACATTTATTAGCTATGTGACCTTGGGCAAGTCATTTAACCCCTTGCCTTGCCTTCCCCCCCCCTCAAAATAAAGGACTTAGGCAACAAAATATTGCAATATTGCCAATTTCATGACAGGATTGTTGAGTTAATGATATTTTTATGGCACTTTATAATTGCAGAATGTTTTGACATGTCTCGTTGAGAGGGCAGCTTAGTTAAATCAGAAAAACCTTGGCTCTGGTTCTAAAAAAATCTAGGTTTATGTTCAACTTCTAGGCTTAGGAACTTCCCTGAACCCACCATGTGCCTTGGTGTCCTCAGCTGTAAAATAAAGGGGTAGGACTAGTTGACCTTTGAAGTCACTTTGAGGTCTAGATCTGTGATCCTAGGATCTCCTTTCATCCTCATAATCACCCTCTAAGGTGGTTAGTAGAGGTAGTATTACCCATATGTTGTGGACATGGAAATTAATGGGCATTAAGGTTATTTATTCCAGGTCATATTACTGATAAATGGAAAAGGAGGGGCTGAAATTCATTGAGGTCTTCCGGCTCCAAGCCCTGCATGAAAGTGCTTCCTTAGCTAATAATAGAAGAGGGCATGTTTAGGTGGCACAAAGTTCTACAGCTCTGTACCTGGCATCAGGAAGATCTGAGATTAAATCCAATCTGAGACACTTAACTAACTGTATGTTGTTGTAAGGAAAAAAAATTGTAAATTGCATTGCAAATCTTATAGTTCCATATAAGTGCTAAACATTATTACTGAAAGAGACAATTTGTCTGTAAGAGATAACTGACAAATGTAGAGGTCTTAGTTATTCTTGAGCCTCAGTGGTATTTTTATGACTTCAAAACAAAACAAAACACTTATTTAGGAATACCTTGCCCTTGGGTCTTAAATGACCAAAATCAGTATAAGAAAATTATGTACAAAAGTGTTCTCCTGAGACAGCTAGGTGAAGTTATAGATCGAGCACTAGGCCTGTCGTCAGGAAATCCTGAGTTCGACCAACTTCAGGCACCTTCTACTTGTCTGATTATGGTTCAATCAGTAAGCCCTGCTGGCCTTGATTTCCTCATCTTTAAAATGGGGATAATAACATTTTCCCAGGGCTGTCGTAAAGATAAAATAATGTGATATTTGTATTTGTAAAATGCTTTGTAAATCTTTAAGTGTTGTATAAATGCTAGTTGTTATTATATTATTACTCTTACCTTAATTATTTCTTTTCCAATGCTTACCTTAAAAGTACAACTTGATGAAGAAGTTTGAAGGCTTAGTCGTTGTGGAAATAGAGAATGATTACAGGACAATTGGATTCTTTAGAGAAATTCTCAGAGTTAACATCTGAAACCTAGTAATAAACAATAATAACAATGACCTTTCTGGGTTCAATTCAATTCAATTTAAATTTTTCTTATATAAGCAAGACTCCTAAAGTTGGGTAGTTCGAGAAAAGTCTATCAGCAGATAACCTTTAGGAAGGTCTATAAATAGTCAAAATGTGAACATCTGAGTGTGCAGAATTTCCTTTCCTTTAGAGTTTCCCTTATTTTTATTTGATTTGATCAGTGATGACTTTGTAGGTAATAGTTACCTCAAAGTTCTTGTTTTTCAGTTTTCTGACTCTCTGTGACCCCACCTGAGTTTTCTTGGCAAAGATACTTGAGTGGTTTGCCACTCCCTTCTTCAGCTCATTTTGCAGATAAGGAAACTCAGGTAAACCAAAGCCAACACAATTAAGTGACTTGTCCGGGGTCACACAGCTAGTAAGTGACTAAGGTCAGATTTGAACTCAGGAAAATGAATCTTCCTGACTCCAGGGCTGGCACTCTATCCACTGCACCACCCAGCTGCCTTACCTCAAAGTAGAATTTCACAAAGCTGATGAAATGGGGAAGTTCCATGAGAGACTGACAGAAATTTAGCCGATATTGCAGAGTATTCCTAAGAATCAGAGGAAAGTGGGGCTGCTCATAGCTTCAGGGAGTCAGGTGGTGGACTTCAAATTGCATGAGTCTCAGTCTCAAGGGAAAAAGCTAAGTGAAAGACCAAGCCTTTACTGCCAGACATTGCAAACTTTTTCTTCACACTTGACCCCATGGAGTCTCCAAGTCAAGTCCCAGCCTGTTGGGGTTGCAGATGACAAGGTCAGCTTTGGTATGTGTGCATTGATTGATTTTTGTTCTAGATTAATGACCTCATCAGTTCAGGGAATTTCCTGGTATGGACATTGCCTCCACAGATGCAAATCAATTATTCGTCCAAAGCTTCAGCAATTTTAAATGACTTGTCTGTGGTCACACTGCTAGTATGTGTCAGAGACAGGACTTTGAATGAGACTCCAAGACTGACCTTCTGTCTACTACATGATGTGGTCTTTCATGAGGTTATTATAAATCTAAATTCACCCATAATTAAGTGAGGTAAAACTGAAATGTGGGTAGAAATTTAAAGGTGTTTCTGTTGCTTGACCAAGTCTTCTGCCAGGTAAACTAATGGATCTTATTAAAGGGAAGTCATTAGTGTCAACTCAAAGTGAGACTGTATCTAGTGAGATTGTGGCTAGAAATCTAGGTTACTCACATGTCCTAAAATATTTCTAGTTCAATTGGAAAAATGCCCTGCTCTGGTTTTCCACCTGTCCTGCTCAATCCCTGTATTTATTGGCATTTGTGAAGTTGTTTAATTTAACAAGGTGTGTGGAAGCTTGTAGGGGGTGTGTATACAGAGGGGGAAAAAAATCACTGCTTACATTCTGAGCCTGCCTCAGATTTCTCTTTGCTCAAAGATAAATTGTGCTAGAAACCAGCTGGCCTGGTTTTGTTTTTTCTCCTACAGTGCTTTTTTCTTTCACTAGTAAAGGGATTCATAAATGATAGGAAATAGTCACATTAGATTTCGTCCGCATTATCTATTGCGGATGCAGAGTCATAATGATCCTTTTGCAATATGTTGGTGAGTTAGCATACTAAGCCTCTTTCCAAGATATTAGCAAATGGCCTTTCAGAAATTATTTTCCCCTTCAGAGCCTTGTAAAAAATATACCTTTGGGTATACTGTGTAGTTTTCATTGGTTTAATTGCAGAAATCTGCCTAGTCTAAAAATTGGGTTGCCACATATAGGTGTTCACAAAATGAAAGGTTGAAAAGGGGATGGCAGAATGGAGTACCTGTTTTCCTTCAGAAGACATGTCATAGTAAGAATCATAATCACAAGCAAGCCATCAAAGATTTCAATAACCAAAAAAAAAAATTAGGAGAAACTAATCGGAAAGGTACCTGGCTTATTTCCAGGGGATGAGCGAATTTTGTTTATTTCCAGTGATATAAAAGGTGACATAAAACACACCTCTTCCATTGAGTCTTTGGATGTGCCGTTTTTGAAATTCTTTTGGGGGAAAACAATTAAGGAGAATAATATGAAAAGGTGATAAAAATTATACTTTCTTGTATGAATTTCTTTCTACCAAAGCAGCTTTTGAGTTAAGGGTAGAGTAATGCAAACAGGATATTTAAACATACTCTCGAGTTAATTAAAACACTATAAACTAGGAATTTGATATAAAACAGATTTGCTTTTGGTTTCATCCAAGGACTTTAACTACTAAAAATGCCAAGAGGACCTTCTTATAATCACTTAGATATGAAACGTGTAGTGAGCCAAACCAAATAATCTGGAATTTTCAACCAACAAGGGGCTTTATGGGTCATTTGATTAAAGGTCTCTCTTTTACTAATGAGGAAACTGAGACTCTAAGATTTTGTGCTTTTCCCATGGTCACTCAGGTTTTTAATGGAAAAATTGGCACTGAACTTGCCTATTGGATCCCAGTCCAATGATATTTCAATTGTGTGGAAGCTAAAGATGCATTATATTAAGTATTTACTCTATTTCTTTGTATTGGCATATAGACTCTGACAGACTTTGAGTCAAAACATTCTTAGGTGTGTCTAATGAATCTCAGTACAATTTAGGTTGATTTCTGCCTTTCAAATGTTTTAAAGTTTATTTAATTCTAATAGCAGCACCTGTCTTTGTGTTAAGAGGGTATTTTTGAAGTCTTGCTACCACCGCCAATATTGTAACTACTTTGATCTTACATTGACACTCTGAAGCCTTTATCTCAATCATGTGGCTGCTTCCTTTATCAGTACAGTCTGAAGCTCACCTTCTCCTTTTCTTCTTGCCCTAGTCTTGACTTTGTCCTTCTATAAAGACTTTTCATAGGATCTCCCTAAAATGTCGAAGGTCCCCTTTCTCTAGACCTTGTAATATTACATACACACTAGTGTGGTCCTTGGGCTATCCATCTATTTGTTATGGCTCTCCATTCCTATGTGACCTAACCCCATCTTCATCTTCCAGTTTCCATTAAGAACATGTTTTTTGTTTGTTTGTTTATGCTACTTCTTATATATGATACAGGGAAAAATACAGTGGACAAATACAGAGTAGCTGGAGTTGGAGACTTTCACTCTTCATAGAATGAAGGAGCTGGTCATGAGATTTTATATCAGCTGGAGCTATGGGATCTCTAAAGCAAAAATGAAACACTCCCCCCCATATATAGGTATAGAAGCAACAGAAATTCACCAAAGAGAGCCTCCTGACATCCCTTCTTTTTATATTCAGAATTTACTACATTATTCTACAATGATACAATGATATTTTACAGTCCTACAATGTAGTCTCCTATTTACATAAACATATGCTTTATTATAGAGAAATGTGTGTATTTTAAGATTACTTTGAACTGCAAAAGTTGCTTTGCTAACTTGAAAATTGTGGGGTTTTCCCCCATTCGAAACTAATGTAAAGGCAGTTTCTTGCATAAAATGGAAAACTTGTTTGTTTCTCTAAATCAGTGTTTCAAAAATACCGAGTCAAAATGTGGACCTCAGTGGTTCATGCGAAGCAGGTTTGTGCATTTTTTTTCATAGCTTAGACCTAAAAAATGCAATAGTACAATACATCACTGATACAAGAGGCTGATAGATTTAGAAAATGTTTAGTGAGTGTATTCCGCTTAGACCAGCAGGAACACCTGCTTCTATTATTCAATCACTGATAAAATGGTAAATAGCTTATGTCAGTCATGCTGCTCACATAAAGCCACATAGTTTGCATGTAGGTTTGGTCATCTTTATGGAATTGTGCAGGTTTTGTGTTCGATCTCTTGGCTAAATGACTCCATCAAAAAATTATAGGGTCATAAATGGACAGTGACACCATTTTAATCTTCATTCATTTTATCTCTCCCTCTGCTCTGCTCCCCATTTCTCCCAATGGCACCTCTTCCTAGACAGTCTGAAGAAAAGATATTAAAGCATAAATGTTGTGTGTCATAATGGTGGGCATCCAGAGAGTTTGTCTCATCCCAGTCCTTCTCTTACAGGGTAGTTTTCTTTTTCTTCAAGGCCATAGGAGAACCACTACTTCCAATCTAGAGTGACCCCATGCCCTCCCACTTCTCAACTTCATTAAGAGGGTGACTGCCAATAGTAGAGAAGAAAAGGTACAGTGATATTTATGCTTCATGAAGAGATTGCTGTGAAATAGGGTTGGTCTTGATGCTTATGACTGGGGCCTGTGGACAGAGGGTAGGAATGTATCCTTGAGTGAAGCTTTTCTAGAGAGGAGCATTCATGTGATTAATGACTTTACTCTTCCATTTTCTTTTTAGAAAATGTTCCAATCCCTCAGAGATATCTAGACTGCTTCTGTTTGGTTTTGCTTTTGCATACAACATGATTACAATTACAGTCATTGGGCCTTTACTCTCTAGGTCTAGGGTGGGGAATCTCTCAAGGCCACATGTGGCCCTCTAGGTCCTCAGGTGTGGCCCTTTAATTGAATCCAAACTTCTTAGAACAAATCTACTTAATAAAAATATTTGTTAGGTGAAACTTAGACTCAGTCAAAAGACCACACCTAAGGACCTAGGAGGTCACGTGAGGCCTCAAGGCCACAGGTTCCCCACCCCTGTTCTAGGGGATGGAGAGGAAAATATTTCAATCTAGTAGCTTCACTCCTTTCCCTTTCTCATTTATGTACGTGGTCTTTAGTCAAAGTTGAAGGACATATCTTTGAATAAATAGATTTTTACTTGTATACATATTGAGGTGCTAGGGAAGGGTTAGATTAGAGCATTTCTCATGGAGCTAGCTGGGCATTACTTGCATTTTGATTCTGAGGGGGTTGCAAGTGGACACAAATACTCTGACCCCTTTGCAAAGGGCATGCATGGCCAAAAGCTCCTAGTCGGCCCCTTGTTCCCCATGTAGAAGAGAGGGTGCTGTGCCAAAGAGGATTTGAAGCTGAGCCAGGAAGAGCCACCCACTCTGTAGGCTTTCAAAGAGGCCAAAGGCCCCTCCTCCCAGTCTCTTCCTTCCTCTCTTTTGAGTCCTACACTTGGGAATCTGCCAGCTCTCCCTTGGACTTCCTGACAGAAAACAAGTATAGTTAGAGCTTAGCTAGATTGAACTGTGCAAATGGAAGACAATTTGGAGGTTATTGTTATACCTAACTGAAAAAGTCACTGGTATCCATTACTTTATGTATCAGGATTTCTTAACCTGGGCTCCCCATCAATAATTTTTGTTTTGTTTTGTTTTTATTTTGAAGAATATGTTTCAGTACAACTGCTTTCATTTCTAATCCTATGTGTTTTCTCTTACCCATTTAAAAATACTTTTCTGAGAAGGGGTCCATAGTCCAGACTATTAATGTGGTTCATAATACCAAAAAAAAAAGTTAAGAATCCCTTTCTGCATAAATCTTGCTTTTTCATAGGGGCTTCTTAAAAATTATTATTTTAAGAGCCTTTAATAAGTTCAATCTCAGAAGTCTTCTCAAAGTCTGCATTAAGTGGTATATGTTCAAAGATAAGAGAGTATTAGAGGATTCACTAACAGATTTATTCTTGATCTATTTGGAAAGCCCTCTCTTCAACTACCCAACATGTTTTCCTTCCCTAACCTTAACAACCTTCAGGCTAACCATCATGCCCCTGCCACATTATTTTTCTTTCTGTATGGATTCTATTATGTTATTTCACTTTTCAAAAAAAAAAGTCATCAATTATTATGCCAATAGTTCTCAAATTGTTGGTCTTGGGACCCCTTTGTACTCTTTTCGCCTTTTTTTTAGGGGGGAGGGCAATTGGGGTTAAGTGACTTGCCTAGGGTCACATGGCTAGTTTTTGTGTTAAGTGTCTAAGGCCGAATTTGAACTCAGGTCCTCCTGACTCCAGGGCCGGTGCTCTATTCACTGTGCCACCTAGCCCCACTGACCCCTTTATACTCTTAACAATTACCAAGGATGCCAGTGAAATTTTGTTTATGTGGGTTATATCTATTGATATTTATCACATTTAAAGTTAAAGCATTTCAGTATTAGGAAAATAGTTTTGACTACACAAAACCACCCAAAAAGGTTTCATGGATCCTTTGAATTTGGGGAGACCTCAAGTGGCCCCTAAATTATCTCTTTGACTTTATGCTAAAGAAAAAGTGAGTAATGCTTTTCATTCTTGAAATGTTTCTTATGCCAAGAATGCCTTTTTTTCTCATTTGATTTTTTGAAATCCTTGAAAACCCACCTCAAATGCCCCCTCTTTTGGAAGCTTCTCCAAACTCCCATAGTTGGAAATGACTTTTGTTTCCCCAGAAACCTCATAGCAGTTTGTACCACTCTCATGCCTTTGCAGTTTGTTCTGATTTTGCATAATCAACAGCATGATTCATGAGTGTATCTTATTTTCCTTCTAGAATATGAACTGGAGAATGAGATCTAGATTTCACTTACCTTTGTTTCTCCCTCAGCACCCAGGATAGTACTCTGTACATAGTAGTTGCTGAACAAATTAATGGAAACTCATTGAGGGAAGAGATTCTGTGCCTTGTTTCATTTTTTATATCTGTTGAAATACCTTTCATTTAATAGGTCTAACAGGTACAAAATTTGTTGAATTATTTTGAATTACCTCTTTTGGGGCTTATTTGTTTTTGTCTTTGAATCCCTAGTACTTAGCTCAATGCTAGGCCATTGTAGGTGCTTAATTGTTGATTGATTGTTAGTTGTTTATGATGTCTTGCTTTCATTCATGGCACTGTCTCCTGGGGGAAAAAGTGTATATTGGATTCTGCACCTCCTCTTCAAAGGATAACCCCTATCATAAGCTCACTGCTGCTTATTTCCACCTTGTAAAAGGTCATAGTTGCCAACAAGTAAATGAGTTCAATGTCTGGGAGCAGTGAATGAAAGGGCCACAGCAGCCTGGTTTATTCCAATTTAATGAAAAGTCATCTCTTGTCTTTTTGCCACAGTATATAAAATGAGGGCAGACCCAGAAAAAGCCCCCTAGAAAAGTGATTAAGAACTTTCATCTAAAGGCTATCTCTTCACTTTCCATTAAAATATCTTGCCTTTGACTGAGTAAAGAGTTTTAGTCTTAGAATCAGAAGTGAGTTTGTTTCTTCCCTCTGCTACATGCTAATTGTGTGACCATGGATAAGTCACTTAACTTGAATCGCCTTTTCCCATAGCTTTAAAATAAGAATGATGGTCACTGAGTTGTTAGGAGGAAACCATTTTGTAAACCTGAACTAAATATAAAGGTGAGGTATACATGTTAAAAACATTACTCAAAATAAAATATCATAGCTTAAAAGTCACAAAATGCCATATTTCAACAGTTACTAAAGACCAATTTAGGGACTTTTTGAAGAAGGAGAAGTTTTTTATTTTTTGTTTTTGTGTTTTGATCTTGTTTTCAAATCAACTATTTCTGTCCCTGACCCCAGTGGCAAAGTTTAAGAATTGCTATAAAAGTACTTGAAGGGACCTAACCTTTCTAAAGAGTTTTTAGGGTAACCATAAACCATGTGAAGTCACTAATTTGCCTACAAATACTGGAACCTTCTTGTCCTGTCCATTCAAATCAGACCGTTTCAGTACCTACAGAAATTCAGAAGGTTAAAACTGTAAAAGTCAAGGCTAAGGTCTCCCATAAATTTGGCTCAAGGGTTACAAATTATCTCTGGCATATAATTGAATCTTCTTTTTCTCTTGTGCTAAAATTAACTTAATTGGATGATATATTGGTATATATTTATTTACCTTCTTTTCTCCATCAGAATATCTGCTTTCTAGACAAAGTTACGGTAAGCAGTATCTTGGATTCAGGGTGAAAGTGACTTCGGGGGTCATTTAGTCTGACTCTGTCTTTTTACAAATGATGAAACTGAAGCCTGTAGTGGTGAAACAAATTGTCTAAGGTTATCCTGTTGTTCAGTTGTGTATGATTCCTCATGACCCCACCTGGGGTTTTCTTGGCAAAGATACTTGAGTGGTTTGTCATTTCCGGATCCAGTTCATTTTCCAGATGAGGAAACTAAGGCAAACAGGGCTAAGTGACTTCCTCTGGGTCACACAGCTAGTGTCTGGGGCCAGATTTGGAATAGGAAGATGAGTCTTCCTGATTCTAAATCCAATGCTCTATCCACTACACCACCTAGGTGCCTTGGGAAAGGGTATTGCTTACCTAGTCTCACAAGCTACTCAATAATCCACTCACCTTAATTTGGGCACTTTTTCCTTTTCCTTACCTTGGGGGAGGAAAGGCAAAAGGTGTGGGGCAAAGGAACTCTGATTTAATCTGGGTAAGGAACTTATAGTCTTTGAGTTGCCTGGAACAATGAGTGATTAAGTGAATTTACCACAGTTTACACAGCTAGTATATCTCTGAAGCTGGACTTGAGTCCATAGCTGACTCCAAGGCTGGCTTTTTAACTGCTTCTTGATGACTTCTATCCATTACAGATTACTTTCAAGAAATACTTGCCTACCACATCTGATGCTTGATTTCGCTGTAAAATTTTAAGGATGTTCCTACAAACATGAGTGGAAAAAATAAACACACACACATACACACAGCAAAGATACTTTTTAGCTTTCTTGTTTCTTAAGCTTCGAAAATGAATACTTAATTATATTAAAGCATTACTACCCCTTCTGTTAAGGTTGAGTACCCAAGCACAGAGAAAGTGGGAAATGCCAAGGTTGAGGTTTCTGCATCAACATTAATTCACCACATTACACTTGTTGTTTATTTAACAGAATAAAGAATAGTTCTGAACAGATCCATTTAATAGGAAAACAGTAATTGAAAACATCATATATATGGTGTGACTCACTTTCTGACTAAAATCTGAGTCTCAGCTGGAAGAGATCATATAACCCAACCTTCTCATTTTCTATATGAGGAAAATGAGACTCAAATAGGTAACAGCCCAAGTCACAGATCTGGGTTAGGAACAGACCTGGGATTAGAGCCCAATACTCCTGCCTCTCTTTTTCCATTTCAACAAGCTGTCTCACACCTGGGATTACTCCCAAACTTGAATATTGTCTTCCTGTGTGATACTGTGGCTTCTCTGTGCCGATCTTTGTCCACATACAAAAGAGCAGAGCTGTAATGATCACCCTTCCTGATAGAGACACAGGGCCATATATCAAACAGTGTTTGGGTCCTCCTGTCAGAAAGACTTATTTAATTTTGTGACCATGAAATAGTCATTTAGCTTTTGTGAGACTCAGTTTCCCTGTTTGTAAAATCAGGATAACTTTGCCTTTAGCTATCTATCTTAGAAATAATGGTGGAAAGGTGTTTTGGAAATGCTGAAGCTTTACATAAGCACCTTTTGTTATGATTGAGTCTGCTCTCTGGGTGTTTCTTTCTTATCTTACCATCTCTTCTAATAGCATCTAGTTTCCTGATACAATTATATCTTAGTGGAGTCAATCCACAGGTACAGGATGCTTTAAGACTGGTCAAATTGTCATATCAATTACTTCCTTTGACCTTGTCCTCTCTCCAATTTTCCAACCTGTTTTTGTCCTTGATGTCTTTACACAGCTTTAAAAAAAAATGTCCTTTTCTTCTGTTCTCCTTTCTGGGAGCCAGCCAGTCATTCTTTTTATCCTGTATATCCAGAGGCCATTGGCCAGCATCCAAACATTTATTGGTCATCGAACACCTTGCATGAGGTAATTTTCAATTATCTTATTAAACCAGAACAGTGATCTACTCTCATTTTCTTTGATTATAAATGTTGCCTATGTTCTTATTACTGTTAATAATAACACTTGTGGAGTGCCAACAGTGTACTGGGCATTGTACCAGATGTCCTGTCCTTCTTTCTCAATCACACCAGACACTGAGGTGAATGACCATAGCTGAAGGCAAGAATAATTACAACATTTTTTGTAGAATTAGAGGTCATCATATATTGCAATAGGAAATGTTTTCTTCATATGCTTGTTTGTGAATTGCATTGTGCTACCTTGTGGCTTTCCACTAAAACCAAATAAATTCCGCCACCACCCTACCCTCATAAAAAAAATAAAAAAAACAACAATTATCAGGTGATCACATTGGACGAATGTTACATGGTCAATATGAAGGGCATCGTTTCATCATTTAATTGCTATCCTAACATTAAGCTGATCATGCATCATGTTTAGTGAATTCAAATGTTCTTTTGTGCTTTGGGGAAGGATATATCTTCTTAAGTATTAAAAAAATTAAATGTTTATTTATATAAAAGGAGGCAATATGAAGTGGTGGATAGAGAGTTGGCCTCAGAGTCAACATATCTTAGGTTCAAATCACTTCCCTGACACATAATGAATGACTCATATTCTGGACTAGTCAAATAACCTCTAGATGTTCTGAGCAACTCTTTCAGACAGAGTTGCAGAAAAAATGTAGTTCTGCATTGCAAGAGGGAAGGTCCCCACAGCAATGATATCATAGGTCCAGACATTCCATGCCAGTCACTCCCCATGCAATTGTGTATATACATCACTAGCTAGAATTTAGATTCAACAAGTACAATAGATGTTATTCAAAACTGGCACGATCAAAACAGTTGAGTCCTCTGTGTGGTGAGGGCAAGGGATATCCATGGACAACCTGAATGCTTCATTGGTATCCTTGGGTTGTCTAGAAATTCTCTCAGTATGTTGGTTGGAACTGCTGCGGTGACCTTATAGGATGACATGAACTAAAACCACATAAGATAGACTGCTGTGATTGGACTGCAGTCTACATTTATAGAGAGAACACTGATGTTGATAAGATCACAAATTACTTAAAGCATTAGAGTATTGACTGAACTTCAGGAAGGAAAACTTTATGTGATTATGATGGAAGAGCAATCCCTCGCTGCCTTTTATGTCTTGCTTTAGGAAATCCTTTAGGGATTCTACTAAAAGAAGGAGCCGTACAATTTCCTACCTTCCTTTAGATATAAAAGGGAGATTAACAAGGCACTCATTTTTTGCTACCCTAGAATCAGCAGTCCTAAACCATTCCCCCACCCTCAAATGCCGTACAAATAACAATTTCTAAGTATTTATGAGTTTATTTCATTAAACTGTTTCTGGACTAGAGTCACAAAACTATTAAAATGAATAAATAAGACTTTTGCAGTTCTTTCTGTGATGCAAAAGCACTCCAAATGTGACTGAGCTCAGGATGTTTTTCTGCTTACCCTTGAAGTGTGGTGAATGTGGTATTCTAATTTAGATTTGTGCTTTGCTTACACTTTCATTTTTATTTGATGGGTGCTTTTCGTACTGACTTACTCCTAGGTCAGGTCCTTATGACCTTTTGTCTAAACTATAGTGCTAGACTTAAATGGTAGTATGCTTTAGTGAATAAGGCACTAAATTTGAAATCAGGAGGAGATGAGTTCAAATTCCTAAGAAATTTACAAGCTATGTAGCACTAGGCAAGTCACTTAACCTTTTGCAACTCATTTTCCTCATCTGCAAAATGAAAGTATTGGACTCAGTGACCTCTAAAGTCCTTTTTAACTTTAAATTTATGATCTTATGATCTTTCTAAGAATCCTCCCATGCTCCTTTCTCTCTAGTCCTTCCTGCACACTGGTATAAGGTTCATCTTCCTATATAACTGCTATGATCATTTTGCTCCCCTGATCAAAATGCTTCAGAGGTTCCCATTGTCTACTAAATAAAATACAAATTCCTGAGCTTGGCATTCATTGTTCTCCACAATCTGTCACTAATCTGTCTTTCTAGTACTTTCTCTGTTCCAGCCGTTCTGAACTGTACTCTTAGCATGCACTGTGATTTCCCACCTCCATGCCTGGACTCTTGATAGCTCTTCCACCAGGAGTCTCTTCTTCTCATTCTTCCTTCCCTCTATCTTCACCTATCAAAATCCTACCACTCCTTCAAGACTCATTTCTTCCTCTTCTATGAAATCTTTTTTGGTTCCCTTGAATGAACACAATCTCTCCCTCCCTGAATTCCTATATAACTCCTATATAATTATATCTCTTGATGTATAATATTACTCATATGGGAAGGGAATAAGCATTCATTCAGCACCTACTAGGAGCCAGACACTGTGCTCAACACTTTACAGATATTATCTCATTTGATACTTAGAGCAACACTACTATTATCCCCATTTTACAGTTGAAGAAATTGAGGCAAACAGAGATTGAAGGTTGTCTAGGGTCACGCTAAGTGTCTGAGGTCAGATTTGAAATCGGGGCTTCCTTATTCCAGGCCCAGGACTTTATTTATTATTTACTTTTCTCTAGGAAATGTGCATTTGTCTTTCATGGGATTGTTTTAGCCAAATAGTATTGTGGTATTTGTTCCATGTCTCTTCTCCCAGATTATATTATAGGCTCCTTGAGGGAAGTGATTATTTCTTGTGCTTTACAATTTTAAATCTCACCTAGCTTTGGGCTTTTCTTTCTTTCTTTTTTTTTTTTTAGGAAAAAGCAGATAGTTTTGTTTCTTCTTATAATAAGAGTGACCTCAGCGCCAGCCCTGGCACCTTCTCTTCCATGGTTTCTTTTGGATTGAGAAACCAGGGTTCAAGCTGTACTTTTCAAATATTTCCCCATTTCCCTCTTAGATAATAGAGAAGATGGATTAACTTTAGCTTTAGCAACAGTAGCTACCCAACCTTCCCCATAGCCCTCAACTCCCAGAGCAGGAACTGAAGCTTCTCTTAATGAATGACTAGGCAACAGACTTGGAGATCTCTGCCACAAATGGCATACTTTCTTCCAAAGGCTGAATCTCATAGTGCTCTGTGGGATACGCTGAGCCTGGTCAAGTGACTACTTTTGTCTAATGGTTCTAAGGAATGAAGAGAGAAGTCTTTATTACTGATTTGAACTAAGCTGTATACACACACACACACACACACACCACACAATATCTGTTGTAGTCCCTTGAGACAACATGGTAGCAACTCAGCAAATAATTTTTGAATGGATGTAGGAATATGCTTTTGGTGCGTATGTTGTTGGTTTGAGATGAGTAAATTATCAGGATTAAGATACGTTGTTATAGCGTCTATGAAGAGATGAATTTAAAAAGGAATTAAAGAAAAGTAGTTAGAGGAGTAGTATGCTTAAAAAGACACATTGGAGTCAAACAAGCCCTTCTTTCAGTTTCTCTTGTCCCCTGGGTGGTCAGTTAACTATCCTACATCAGAGGGACATTTCAGGATGGAGACTGTTTTTGTCTAATGTACTAAATGTCATCTTTCCCTATTTGTAAACTCAGATGTGTTTTGTTGCTGTTCTTTTTGATTGCTTGGAAAAATTCACAAACAGAAAAACAAATCCATTCTCTGCTCATGTTAAGTTTCTTTTATCTCTTTCTGAGTACACAGGTCTGTAGAAGCAACATGAGGGCATGGCCCTGTTTCCACCTGTTCCATGGCTCTCCCATCAAGACTATGTTGCTTTGGAGTCACTGGTAGTATTTAGGAACTCTAGCATCTTTAGATCTATCTTTTGGAGATAGATATTGATTTTCTTGTCTTTGAATGTAAAGGCCCAGAGTGAGCCCTTTTAGCTCATCATCTCAAAGCGTGCTGTGGCATCAGTAGCCAGGGATATGGAAGTAACAGCTTTAAAATGCATCAGAACTGGCAGCCCAGGGCTCGCCAGTGTGAGCATTCTGTGCTAAGGGAGTTCTCTTGTAAGTACCATAAGCCACGGAAACAGATTGTTCCCAGCCAGAGGCAGCTTCCGTTGATGGAGATGATCGAAAATGTTACTCCTCTGCCTGCCCTCCTGGAATTACTTCAAATTGTTAAAATATGAGGCTTTCCTTTTCTCTTATCTAAATTCTGCTCCCAGTTATGTGATTGTCTCTAATCTTATATAGATACAGAGGACTTAGAAAATATTCCATAAATTTGGGCAGAGTACGAGGATCGACAGCTACACTGAATCCATAGAAAACTGAAAGTCTATGAGACGATAATAATGAGATTTTCTGTCTTCAGTGGCATTTCCTTCCATTGTTCTTGACATGCTATTGTCTGGAATTTAGAAGTTTTGATCTTACGAACAGGTAACATTCCTAGCCCCCCTCTGCATTCATTCTCTTATTTTAATGCATATGTCTTTTTTTTTTTAGTGGGAGCATTTGTAAAATGATGATTTAACTATATTATCTCTGAGACCCTTATAACCCTATGCCCACGATTCTACAATCTGCAATCTTCTTTTTTAGGATACAGTTGAAACACACGATGTGTCTGTCTGATACAAGCCATAGAGACATAGCTATATGGATGTCTATTTGGATACAGCAGTGTTAATTCACAATATGCCCATCTTTTATTTATGGAGAAGATACATAGATGGAGAAGGTACATAGAGAGATGAAAATATTGTCAATAAAAGAAGTGGAAACATTGGGTTAGATCAATTCCCACCAAGTAAAAACAAAGTGAGATATGAGAAAAAAATAAAAGAAAATCAAATAAGCAACAAAGAGGGTTGAAAATAAAAACAAACAAACAAACCTCAGAGTATTAAAAAACAAAATGACCTTAGTAGAGATCTTCTAGTTCCATGGTAAAGAAACTTGATGACAGCAACATAATTAGTGCCAGGACATATATTAAAAATCTGGCTTCCAGATCTGAAATCTGGAGGCAGTCAGATAATTTAGCGGATGGAGTATTGGATTTGGAGTCCTTCGAAGACTTGAGTCTGAATCCTGCTTAAGACATCGATTAGCTATGTTACCCTGGAAAATTCACTTAACTTGTCTCACCCTCAGTTTCTTCATGCATAAAATGGGGGTTATAATAGCATAGCATTGGCTTCACAAGATTTTGTGAGAATCAGATAAGAAAATATAAGAATTTGTGATCAATGAGATAATAAATGTAAATTACTATATATGCTATTATTATTAGTCTGTTGCTTGATCTAATTCTCCATGTCCGCTCATGCACACATACATGCACACACACACACACACATTTAAAAAATTTTTCTTATTCTATTTATCATTTCACCATGAATAGGTACCCATGATATATTTGTAAAGAAATAACAAATGGTTTTACCCACATCTTTCTCCAATTAGGTTAAACTGATGTCAAGTAATAAATAAGGGACCTCTTCAAGGCCCTAAAAATTTAATAGTGAATAGTTTAAATTTTAGCCCCTAAATTTTGGGCTTCTCAATCATTTATAGGTTATTATAATTTAGCTCTTGTAATGCGTCTATGCTAGATAAGTACTTTTTACATATTATTCTCAATTTGTTATCCAAATGACTACTTCAAAGAGGACAGAAAAATACAAAATAAACAAATAAGCCACAATCTCTGTCCATGAATCACTTCTAGACTCTTTGTTATTGAGAGTAATTTACCTTAAGCTTCCTTTAGAAAAGTCCTACCTGGGAGAGCCTAAACCAAAGACTCTATTATATCCAAGACCTTATCAAATTTCTATAGAGAAGAGACATTACATGATCTAGAATGAAGAAAAAATATAGTAAAAGGTACTTATGGACTCTAAAATGATTACTCTTGAGAAAGCATTACCCTTTGTCCATAAAAGTTGTGGAACTAGCTGGTACCTTTCATAAGAATTAATTGATTAAGTACTCCAATCATCTCTTATTTGGAAAAGGTGACTCCAATATCTGAGATTTTTCTAGCAGTTATTTGAAATACCTCAATCCCATCAACAGATTTATTTGCAACCAAAGGGAATAAGAGCAGATACTGGTGCCAGAGATGAACAGACCATAGAACCAGTCTAAAAGCTATATTTAAGGGATTTGGACCCTCCTTCACTTAATCCACTAGATTGAATTCATCTTGATGATATCTGTAAGTGGAGCCTTTCTAGAAATCATCTCTTCTATTAAATGTATGGGGGAGATTTTATCCTCTTCAGGCAGGTATCTGTCATTATTCCAAAGATATGTACCCAACCTAACCCCTATGTCCAGGTTTGATGGAAGCCTAGCATTCTGATTAAAAAGGAAAAAAATCAAAACCTTTGACCCGTATTAAAAGGACGATAGCTACACATAGATCAAAAACTTTTAAGACTTTTTTTTTCCTTATAGAGTATGCATTCTCTAAACCATTCAGCTCAGAATGTTAAAAAAAATTCTGTCAAATACAATGAGTGATTATATTGTTCAAGTCTTTTAGCTTTTTGCTTTTATAGCAATTAACCAATTCATCAATTAACATTTATTAAATACCTACTGTGGCATTATTGGCACGGTGCTAACTGCTAGTAACATTTGCAGTGCCATCAAATGTGTCTCTCCCCTCCTTTTACAAGTGAACCACCCCATGGAAAGAGAGGAAGAAAGAAAAGGAAGGAAGGAAGGAAGGAAGGAAGGAAGGAAGGAAGGAAGGAAGGAAGGAAGGAAAGGAAAGGAAGAAGGGAGGGGTAAGAAAAAAGGAAAGAAAATTTAAAAAGAAAAATGAGTGAATTTAAAGGAAGAGAAGCAAAATATATAGTGTCTTTCTCCTATTTACCTCTTCAAAGAAGGAAGGTCTAATTCTTTACCTTTTTCTTTGGGACCAGGCTTGCTCGGTTCTTTTTTTTAATGACAGTGTTCAGTTTTGGTTTTTTTTAATGTTCTTATCTCTTACCTTATTGACATTATGTATATTGTTTTCTTGGTCCTACTTCCTTCACTCTCAATTAATTGATATAAGTATTCTCGTGCTTCTCTGAATTCTTCATATTCACTGTTTCTCAAGGTACAATAGTGTTCTATGACATTCTATTTTTTAGAAGTTCTCTCATTAATCAGTTTGTTTCTAGCTCTTTGCTATTATAAAAGTTCCAGTTCTTTGTTACCATAAAGAGTTACGCTATGAATATTTTGGTATATACCTAATAGCATTTAAAACAAGGAAACCAAAAACCATTTTTTCTACCACAATGCCTTGTACTGGCCCCTTCCTCTAAATTTCATTAGCTATCATCCTTTTTCAGAACTTCATTGTGTACCTTTCTTTCTTCTCCTTTAGTATCTTCTTCAATATAACCTAGATATTTCTGGGGAAAAATGGGATTCCTTACACTATGTTTTTATCATGTCATTCCTTGGGTCAATGAACTATGTTCAGTTTTTTGTTTAGTCACTTTTCAGTCATATCCAACTCTTCATGACCCCATTTGGAGTTTTCTTGACAAAAATATTAGAGTGGTTTGCCATTTCTTTCTCTAGCTCATTTTACAGATGAGGAACTGAGGCAAATAAAATTAAGTGACTTGTCCAGGGTCACAGCTAGTAAGTATCTGAGGCCAGACTCGGACTTAGAAAGATGAGTATTCCTGGTTCCAGACCCAGTACGCTATCCACTGCACTATCTATCTGCTCTGAACTATAAAGATTCCTAATTGCATTATGTATGCAAATATAAATTATCTAATGCTGACGCCATCTTAGATTATATTAAAAGAAGCATAGTATCCAGGACAAAGTTGTAAAAGCAATGGTAAAATCTTGCCAATCAGACAGAACTTAGAGTATTGTGTTCAGTTCGGGGACTTTATTTTAAGAAAATCATTGAAAACTGGAAGAGGGCTACCAGGATGTTAACCTACCTCAAAGTCATGCTCTATGAGAACCAGTTGATTGAAGTGAATATTTTAAGCTTGAAAGAGAGAAGACATGGGGGCAGTATGTAACAGCTGTCATCTCTTCTTTATAGGATTGTCATAGGCAAGGAGGACTAGACTTGTTCCTTTTGGCCTAGAGGGTGGAGCTAGGAAACAATGGCTAGAAATTACAGAGAGACAAGCTTAGGTTTAGTGTACAGAAAAAATTCCTAGTAGAATTCTTCAGTCAGTTAATAAGCATTCATTAGACTCTTAGTACTGTCAGGCCAAAAAAATTGAAATGGGTCACCTTTGGGCTAGGTGACCAGTTGTCAGATATATTATATATAGTAGGGATTCTTGTTTGGTTACATAATGGACTTCAAAGAATCCAAATCTTCTTCCACTTGGATGAAAATCCTGGTCTCTAGGTTCCTTGTTTAGAGACAGTCCAGTAATTTAGGGGCAAGGGTTCTTTATTTTGAGTCTGGAAGACCTGAGTTTGAATTCTGCCTAAGCACTGACTTGTTGTGTGACCCTGGATAAATCACTTAACTTCTTCCATCTCTGTGATTCTGTGATTCTGTGACTCCCCTATCTGGACTTTTGACTTTTGGCTAAGAAGAATTATGATGATAAAACTAGCATTTATGTATTGCTTTAAGATTTGCAAAGTGTTTTACAAGTCCAGTGCTCTCTCCACTACATCTCCCAGCAAATCAGTTATCTCTGATCTTCAGTTTCCCCACGTATAAAATGAGTGGCTTACCATAGAGATGATTTCTAATTCTGTAGCTCAAAATACTCTTCTACTTGATCTTCCAATACTTCTTAGTCCTCATTTATGACTATATTCTTTTTGTGTTTTATTTATTGTTCCATTCCCTACTCCTACCTTGCCCTCAGGCTCAGCCTTTGGCTCTCTATTCAATTTTCTCAACATTCACTCCTTCTCATCCAGTCTAGAATCCTTCAACTGTCCTCCTAAGTGACTTCACAATCTCTAAATCTAATCTATCACTCAAACAACTATAGTTAGCATGATTCCATCCAGTATCCTCAGCTATCAACAGAAAATTTTCCCATTTTCATCTCTATAGCAAAATATCTAAAATGAAATTATTTGAGGCGGCCAGGTAGCACAGCGAGTAAGAGCACCGGCTCCAGTGTTGAGAAGACCTGGAGATCGAATCCCAGGCTCAGACACTTAGCAACCACCCAGAAACACCTGGCCGTGTAACCTTGAGCAAGTTACTTAACCCCAGTTGCTTAGGGGCGGCCAGGTGGCTCAGCGAGTAAGAGCACCGGCTCCAGTGTTGGGAAGACCTGGAGATCGAATCCCGGGCTCAGACACTCAGCACCACACCCAGAAATAACTGGCCGTGTAACCTTGAGCAAGTTACTTAACCCTGATTGCTTAAAAAAATAAAAAATGAAATTATTTAATCTATCCCTCCCCCCCCCAAAAAATAAATCTTGACCTCCCTCACCAATTTCTCTATTTCTATCAATGACATCATAATCCACCCAAGTAAAAATGTCACAAGATGAGAGCATGGAAGCCAAGGACAGAGAAGGTATCCAGAGACATGTGATCAACAGTGTCAATTGCCACTGAAAGTTCAAGGATGATGGGATATGACAAAAGGAAGGGAATCATAGTTTCACAAGACTCTACATTTGGATTTGGAATGTATGACCTTGGAGAGGTGATTTCCATAGTAGGAGCCTGAAGGCACTTTGCTAGGGATTGAGAAATACATGGATGATGAGAAAAGTGAAATGAGTAAATGTGGATGACTCTTTTCTAAGAGTTTAGAAGAAAAGAAGAGCAAAGATATGGGGCAAATAGTTTTAAGATATGAAAAGATTAATAATAGGATTTTTGGAGACAGAACATGTTATGCAGCAGGGACAGAACTAGTAAAGAAGGAGAGATTGAAGATGAGAGAGATTCAGGTGTCTGTATTCTTCTGAAGGTGTATTTGTCCTACTCTATTGAATAGAAAATATTGTATTCTCTTTACTATGCTTTACTGCAAGTTCTATGGGGAATAATTCCTTCTACATACCTAGTAAATTATAAGAATTCTGACAGTGTTAGATTTTGCTTGCTTACTGTACCACAGAAGTGTCATTCCTCATAGAAGAGATGTTGTGGGCAGGACACAAAATAAACCCATTATACATTCTAGCAAGTGTCCGCAGGTCATTATGAAAAAATTCAATCCAGAGCTTATTCTCCACTTAATTAAGCCATAGTGAAGAGGTCTGTTAATCTTAATTGGTGGATACAAGTGTCTAAAAGAGAATTTTAAGTTTAAAAAGCTGTACTTTAGGGATTTCGTTTTTCTTTTGCCTATGGAGAGGGCAGGGTAATGGTTGTTATGGAAAGAATAGCAAACAAATAAATGAATGAATGAATATGCAAATAAAAATAAAAAAGACAGTCGTTGGAGAATTTTTTTTATTGTGAAAAAGAGAACAAAATGAAAGCCAGAAAGAATCAGATACAATTAGGACATCTTTAGAAGTTACATGTTGAATTTATTATATATTTGGAAACAAAAGCATGCTGCACATAACAGAAATCTGTTGCCACATATAATCCTTTTTCCTCCACTATGTGAATAGAAATGCCCCATTGGTTTAATGTTTTAAGTTCAGAATTTAAAAAAATAAGAATAAAAGCAAAGAAGCAGCACAAAGCTGTTCTTTGTATTGCCACACCCTGTGAAGGACCAGAATGGACTAGAAAAAATGCATGTGCCCCAAAAGTTCTCATGAACAGGATTCTCATGAGAAATCAATTATCAGACTGAAATTTATTTGAATCCCCTTTGAAACAGAAATCATTATTGCATTAACTATAGAATCAGAGAATCTTCAAATTAGAAGGGACCTTCCACAGAAATCATCTAATCTAAATTGCACCAGAAAGTTGAATTTCTCTACATTTCAGACAAATGGTCTAGCATAAGCTTAAAGATTTCTAGTGAGAGAGAACCTGATATGTATTGAGGCAGTTGGTTCAACGTTTATACAACTCTCTTATTAGGAATGAGCATAGTAGTTGTGGGGGGGGTTCTCTTTTTTTTTCCTCTCTCCTTTCTATTATTCTCAGTTCTGTACTCTTGGAGAAGGGTGGTCAAGAAAAGTTTAATCTTTCCTCCTAGTGACAGTTCTTCAGAAATTTGATATTATCTTCCCTCCTTCCGTCACTCCCCAGACCAAGTCTTCTTTCTTTCCAAGATGAATACTTAAAACTCCTTCCATCAAAGAGAGAATGGAATAATTTTGAGTCCCCTCTTCTCCTACTCACTTGCCTCCATGTCTTTCATCAAAAATAACAACCATAAGGGAGCACAATACTTCAGATGTGGTCTGACTGGAGCAGAGTACAATGACACAATATCTTTCCTCATCATTAACACTATGCCCCAATTCATCCAGCCTAAGACTGGCTTGTCTTTTTGGCTACTTTGTTACACTGTTGACTTTCCAATTCTCCGACCACCCCTGTGTCTTTGTCACGTGAAAACTCTTTTCTATCCACAGCTATGATATGCTAGGACTAAATCCCATCTCCCCCAAATATGTATTAACCATAATTTATATTTATAGATGATGGTTCTATCTTATTTGAACCTAATGAACCACTCTATGAAGTAGTTGGTACCAATATTATTTTTCTTATTTTATAAACAAGGAAATGGAGGCTTAGAGACATTTAAGTGACTTACCAAAAGTCTCATCAATAGTAAGTGAGTTCAAATTTAATGCTGTTTCTACCATACCATGTCCCACACCCCCTTCCTTATAGCAAAAACCTAATTAATGTGGCAAATCTTTCATTAGAGTGCTAGTCCCATCCTTGAATAGTACCTTATAGATATTGAATTACACAGCACATATTATTAACTCAGTAACAATCATCCAAATTGAATCTTTTCTTTCAAGTCAAGAATTTAGTAAATGCCTACTATGTGCAGAGCACTGTGCCAAGGAATGAGTTTATAAGGAAAGGCTGAAAATAAAAGTTTCTACTCTTGAGGAATTCACAGCATGATGAGGGAGGCAAGATACCAACAAAATATTTACAGGGTAAATTGTATATCATCTCAATTGCAAGGCACTAGCTTTAAAGGAGTCTCAGAAAGGCATCTTGAAGAAGGAACTTTAAGGAATTGAGGAAAATCAGGATGTGGGAGGGAGAGAATTCCAGGCATGAAGGAGAACAGCCAGGTGAAAATGCTAAGAGTTGGGAGGCAAAGTTTTGTGTGTGAGGAATATTAAAAAAAAGTATCACTGATTGTAGAGTACATAGAGGGAAGTAAAAAGATTTAACAGGTAGGAAGAGTCAGTTATAAAAGGCTTTGGCTTTGAAAGCCAAAGAGAGGCTTTTGTTCTATGTTGGCAGCAACTGGATCCAATCACTGGAGTTGATTACATGGGAGTGGATGGGGATGGGGTGATATGATCAGTCTTGTACTTTAGAAAGATCACTTTGACAACTGAGGGGAAGACACATTGGAGTAGGAATGGACAAAGATACCAGATAAGCCCAGGTGTGAGGTGATGAGGGTCTGTCTTAGGATGGATAACAGAGGAAAGAAGGAGGCATTTATGAAAGATGTTAGGAAGGTAGAAATGACAGTACTTGGCAATAGATTGGCTTGGGAGAGGTGTGAGAGAGAGAAAGGTAAAGGTGGCACCTAGATTGTGACTCTGCATACTTCTTGGATAACTGTTTTTGGAATTAGAACATAGTGTAGCATACATGTCCAAAGTGACATTATTTTCTAGTTACAACACTCGAAAGAAGAAATGTTTGTCTAGTGCTTTCTCCAGTGGTTCACAATACTATGCCATAGTTTCTGTTGCCATCTTGAAAATTCAAGTAGCTGCTGCAAGAATCCCAAAAATGAATTTACAGTAATTCATTGTCATTTCATTGAATCTTATTATATTCTTTTTGTTTCCAAATATTTTATTTTTTCCCAATTATATGAAAAAAAATTTGACATTCATTTTTTTTGGTCTTATTTTATTTATAAAATGTGAGACTGCATTTTATGCTATCCAGGATAAATCAGTCAAAAATTTATCATGGGCTGGTATGATCCACTTTTATTTATTTAATCCTGTAATTACAAAGCAATTATTTAAAAAAAATTCTGATCCTTTGCCAGTAAACAGTCAAGATGTGAGATTAAGAAAGAGATATATGTGAGGGGCTAAAAATTAAAAATGTTTAAATTATATTTGGGTCATTTGCCAAAACACATTTTCACCAACAATTAAATAAGTATCTTGAAAGATTTTAAAACCTTGCTATCGAGAGATATTATAGTGAAATCCACTGTCTTTTTTTTTTCTTAACTCTTTAGATCATTTGTTGACGACCTTAGAATGACAGGTGATAATCCCACTGCACTCTGCACCAATTTGACCACATCTAAGGAACTGGGTCCAGTTCTATGACCTAAATTTTAGAAAGAACACTGACAAACTGGAGTGAGTCCAGAAGAGTTAGATCAGAATAGCAAAGAGACCCCAAACCATGCCATTGAGGATTGGTCGAAGGAAGTAAGTATGTTTAACCTGAAGGAAAGAAAATGTTGGCAGTACATGATTACTGTCTTCAAATATTTGAAAGGTTGTCATGTGGAAGAAGGATTGGACTTTTTCTTTGCCCCAAAGGGAGACAATGGTTAGAAGTTAGAGGTAGATTTTGGCTCAGTAGTAGGGAAAGTCAAAAACCAAAAAAATAAGAAAAAACTTCCAGCTCCTTTGGAGCTGTCCAAAAGTTGAACAAGTTGCCCCAGGAGACAGTGAGTTCTCCATTACTGACTCTTCCAGTTAAAGCTACATAATCAATTTGGGGTGTTATAAAGGAAATTAATTCTTCAAGTGGGATTTGGACCTTCCATTTTTGAGATTCAAATATCATAGAATATAAAAATATTGATCTGCAAAATTAACACCAACTGCTTTGTTGAAACTCACCATAGAAGTAGTACTACATAGAAAAAGATATTCCTAGGCAGCCCCAAACTCCATGGCAGCCAATAGTTTTGCCGCCTTCTCCAACCAGACCATTTTTAAAAACTGGGACTTCAAACAAGTAACAAAATAATTCAATCTTTTTGTCACCCCTTCTTCACTTGTTTGTAATAATAGCTAGTATTTATAAAGGATTTAAAGTTTGCAATGTGCCTTTATCATCAAAACAACTCTGAGAAATAGGTGCTATTATAATCATCTCCATTTTATAGATGTGGAAATTGAGGCAGAAAGAAGGAAAATGATTTGCTCAGGGTCACACAGCTACTAATTGCCTAACAATGGATTTGAATCAAGGTTTCTAGACTCTGTTGCCACTGGGCCACTAGCAGCCTCTCTTCTTTTTCTAGTATTGATGACCAATGAAATACCTAAAAAAAAAAAATCAAAGGGAAGAAGGTTTAAGGGGGCCCAAATAGCCCTCAAGTTGAATAATTTCCCTTTAATAATAAAAATTATCATAAATAAAAATAATTGATAGATACAGGTATTTTCTGCAGGTATTCTCCATAAAAATAATTTGAGTAACCTAACAGTGACAGTATAAATAACCAAACCAGAGAATCTTAATAGAAATATGTTTAAATATGAGCATTTGTTTCAATCATTGACAAATATTTATTTATTTTTTAAATTTTTTTAAGAAATCAGGGTTAAGTAACTTGCTCAAGGTTACACAGCCAGTTATTTCTGGGTGTGGTGCTGAGTTGTCTGAGTCTGGGATTCGATCTCCAAATTGTCCCAACACTGGAGCCGGTGCTCTTACTTGCTGAGCCACCTGGCCACCCCGACAAATATTTATTTTTAAAAAGATATTACTATAGCCAAATGTCTTTATAAATATTTCCTTAGACCACTTGTCTACCCTACTTTTCTAAAAGAATTTTTTTTCTATTGACTTGCATCAGTTTATGATTTTTTAAAAGTAAAAAATATATGTAAAAGTTTCCACACAGTTACTATGCTCTTAATTAGAAAATAAAATGCTTAGGGAAGTCCTATTTGAATTTTAAATACTTCTTTGTTTCTGAAATCTCTGCCCTTTCACAGTACTGTGAATGCACCTTTTTTCCCCCTTCTCATAGCAATTTATTGCCAAAACCTTTTCCGGCAATGAGCAAATCAGTCATCTCTACATAGGTCTCCTTTAAAAATCTATTACTGCTTAATAAACAACTCAGTGATTATTGACTCTACTTCATTCTAAGAGTTTTGGGATTCAAAAGTGTGCTATGGGGTACCTGGCCAATGGAAACATGGAATCTTGGGAAGGAGCCAATTCCTGTATTTTTTTTAATTATTTATACATTATTTAAAGTATATGTGGTTTTGTTGGTATCAATATTCTTTCAACTGGCATAGATGGCAACCTGTTAGTGATTTTTTCAGGAATTAGAGAGTATGAAAAATCTGCTGCCAAATAGCTAGCCTAGTAATGAGCCTCTTGGAGTGTGGTCTGAACCTCAGAAAACAGGTGTTAAAAAAACCCAAACAAACATTTGACACTTACTAGCTGTGTGACTCTGCACAAGTCACTTAACCCTGATTGGAAAGAAAGAAAACAGGCATGCAAGCAGTCACTAGACCCATATTTGAAGCCTTTGCAGTGAGGGAGAATCTGCCAGTGTAAAAATAAGTAGAGTTGTAGTTTCTTTTGGGGCAGCTAGGTGGTGCAGTGGATAGAGTGCCAGCCCTGGAGTCAGGAAGACCTGAGTTCAAATCCAATCATAGACACTTACTAGCAAGTCACCTTAACCCCGTTTGCTTCAATTTCCTCATCTGTCAAATGAGCTATAGAAGGATGGCAAACTGCTCGAGTATCTTTGCCAAGAAAACCCCAAATGGGGTAATAAAGAGTTGGACAAAACTCATGTGGAGTTTTGAACAAGAAAAAAACAAGCAAGTAGTTTCTTTGCTACATCATAACTGGTGTGTTTACATTTTGTTATATAGTTCTTTGAAGGAAGCAGCTCCATTGAAATCCACTTTTTTCCCCTCCCAAATAGTAAAATACCAGGTATTTCAAGATATTTTGTTTCTGTCAGTCAGGAAGGGTGTATGGTGCCATATCAGGGGCATTGTGAGATGGCAATTGCAGTCAGTAATGCTAATAAATAGGCACTGGGGAGGCTAGGTGGCACAGTAAGTAGAGCACTGGTCTTGAAATCAGGAGGACCTGAGTTCAAATCCAGCCACAGGCACTTAACACTTACTAGCCATGTGATCTTGGGCATGTCACTTAACCACAATTGCCCTTCCCCCTCCAAAAAGCATATATATATAATTAATTGATTAAAAAATTATTAGGCAGCTAGGTGATGCCATGGATAGAGTACTGGACCTGAAGTCACGTCTAAGACACTTAGTTGCTGTATGACCTTGGGCAATTCTCATAGTTCCTCTTTGCCTCATTTTCCTCATAGTCATCATAATCATCATCATCCATATTATACCCATATAATGGGTAGAATAATAGCATCCACCTCCCAGGGAGATTGTGAGGATCAAATGAGAGTAGTAAAACATGTTACACAGTGCCTGGGACATAGTAGGCACTATAAAAATGCTATTATCAGTAGAAACAGTATTCCTGATAATAATAGCTAACATTTATGTGGTGTTTATGGTTTACAAAGCACTTATATTCCTTCATTTGAACCTGGGTTCAGATTCCCCCCTCCCCGGGCACATAATTGCCATACAATCATGGTCCAGCCTTAGTTTCCTATCTGTAAAATGGGGATAACAATACCTTCAAAAGCTACCTCTCACCATTGCTATGAGGCACAAATTAGGTTCTCTATGCATATGAATTTGAAAGAGCTAAATGATTAGCCACTATATAGAATTTAGACCCCTTGAGGACAGGTACTGATTTGTTGTTTCACTTTTTTATCCAGTATATCTTTCACAGTGCTTTGTTCTTCGTGCTTTTGAACTGAAAGGGAAAGTTATGATTGTTATTTTTATAACCACTGTTGTTATTGTATATTTTTAAAAATTGTGCAAGTTATACTGCTGAGGAAAAAAAAACATGTTTACTACCAGTAAAGGCTTTAGAAACTTTGGGTGAAAACTGTAGCTTAGTGAGGTGAATTGGACCAAAGGAGAAGATAATCTTTCCAGATAGGGCAATAGGAAGATGAAGATAAATACATTTTTAGAGGAAAATCTTATACCGTCTGTATAATTATGTTCCTGTCTGATAAGGGGCTGAGTTTAACAAATTCTTTTGGGCTTATGGCATTCCTCTTTTGGAAAAGAGCATTTAATGATTAAAACAAAGAATGAACCTAAACCGATTCCTGAAATGGAGAAAAGTCGAATGAAAGTCTAACAATAATATATAGAGGACTCCAAGAATGTCTGACTATGGAAATCCATAGCCAGGAAAAAAAATCTAGCAAATAAATTATTTCTATGCAGAGCTTATGGGAAAGTGTTTTAAATGCAAAATGTATTTGCAAGTTACTTTTTGGAACAGTTAAGAAAACACACACAACACAACTTAAAAAATACAAGGTATTTATCAACATTATCTGAAACACCGGACTGGATGCAAATGTTCTAACATATTTGTTTTCTTACAATTAAAGCTAAGCTGACACGTTGGAAAGATGTTCTCATAAGATATTCTGAGCCAGCTAAATTTTGATCAATAATTAGTCCTAGATTTCCTGTTCAGAGAAAAAAATATTCTTCTCACCAACTCCTCCAGCAACTCAGTACCCCAATTGGCAAATTGGGGATTTTTCACTTGTAAATGGTCTTCTTCTGGTGTTTGCATTCAGGCTTTTTTTTTTTCAAACAGACTTCCCACTGTCGGCCACCATGTGTAGTATTGCATTTATGCATTCAGCTTCCTATTCAAGTGATGCTATTTTTTTTTTCTGCAGCAGCCTGACAGCCACTAATAATAACACATGAGGACAGTCAGACAAAATGAAGACAAATGCTGCCTGTCGCAGCAGAATCATAATGTCTCCAGACTCAGTAAAGACAGTCTAACTGTATGTGGATGCTCTTTATAGCTTATTTAGACCTGTGGTTTTTCCCTGTGGTTTTTTTTTTTCTAAAGCACAAACATTGTGCAGAGATACATTAAGGCAACATATGGGCCTGTTAGTTAGCCAAAACAATGTGGAGCCATGGAGAATAGAGATGGCAATGCACAGATGGATATTGTAAAAAATTCATGAGTGGCATAACAGATCTAAAAGGTAAATTTTAGTCAAAATTCAAGTGGGGAGCATAGGAAATACTTAAGAATTTGGCTTTATGAGTCTTTTTTTTTAATTTAACCCCAAATCACACAAGATGAAATGTGGTGAATATTCTGTAGATTTGTTTATCCCATAATGTGAAAAATCAGGCCTCATCATTTGACAATAATTATGTCTATATAGATTTATGCCGTCAGAAGGAGATTGCTGATAACCAATAGCACTTTGCTTCTACTTGATGTAAACTCTGCAGTATTAAATATCCATATTATTTCCAGCTCAATATTAGAAAATGTCAGTCATTGTGACAAGCCTAGCAAGGGAAGCACATCGAACAGTCCTCTGTGTAGTCAAGTGCTGTATTAAATAACGAACTTTCCAGGGTGTGTTACTTTGTTGTTAAAACCAAGTTCTAAGCAATAATTGGCAAATAGTTATTTTTTCGCCAGCCTCTCTTAACTTTGATTATTCGTAAGAAAAGCTTAAACCTTCTCTCTTTCCCTCACTTCTTCTTCCTTCTTCTTCTTCTTCTTCTTCTTCTTCTTCTTCTTCTTCTTCTTCTTCTTCTTCTTCTTCTTCTTCTTCTTCTTCTTCTTCTTCTTCCTCTTCTTCTTCTTCCTCTTCCTCTTC
>NW_027186492.1:10333413-10338442 GCF_028583685.1 Petaurus breviceps papuanus | reverse complement strand
CTCTCTCTCTCTCTCTCTCTCTCTCTCTCTCTCTCTCTCTCTCTTCCTCATATACATAGTTGTTTCACTTTGTTTTGCCTGCCTCAAGGTACACCCTGGATTCAACAGGACAATTATCTTTCGAATTTGCCATTGCCACAGTTAACCTCTGTAGTCATTTCTCTAGATGAAAAGTGCTGCCTCAACTCATTTGACATCCTGTCCTTTGAGACCCAGCCATTCAGAGAGATGATATTGGTGTTTTGACACCCAGTGTCATTCATAACATTTTCTGAGGAGTAATTCTCCCCTCCAAAAGTAATTAAAAGGAAAATGAGCCCAAATGAAAGATTAGAAACTGATAGTCATCTTAACAATCACTGAATTTTGGTTTTCGAATGGACCTCAGTATAATCCATACTTCCTCCCTACCATGCCACCCCCTACTCCTAATCCCCATTATAGGACATCCAAGTATTTATCTTTGCTTGAAGACCTCCAGGGAAGAGAAACAATGAGACTGCCCATTTCATCTGGAAATAATTCTTAATTGTTGGGACATTTTTCCTGACATCAAACCTATATTTAACTCTTTGTAACTTCCACTTGTATCTCTTCCTTCTGTTTCCTGAGGACAAATAGAACAAATCTATCCCCATTCTTCATGTCAGCCTTTTATCAGAAAGCCACCCAGGCAACTTTTCAAACTTTAAGACAACTATCATGTTCCCACCCGAGTCTTGTCTACGTCTGCTTAAATGGCCCTAGTTCTACCGCATAGTCTTCATATTTCACAGACTTCACTCTTCTGGTTGCCCTCCTCTAGCTAATAGCCCAATAATGACAATGATTGTAATAATTAGAATAATAATTTTCCCTTTCAATTCAAAACTGATTAGTTTAATGAGCAGAATTGAACACAGTGCTCCAAATGTGATCTGACCACGGCAGAGAACAGCACCACTATCAATCACTCCTGTACTCTTCGAAGTTATGCTTCTTGTGTTTGGTCTGTGGTTGTGTTATCTTCCTTTGACTATATTTTTACTAGAACTGGCACTCCACTCAAAATGTATGAAAAGGGCAAGCAAAGCACAATCGTGACAATGTTTCTCCAACTTTGAAAAGGCCAAAGGCCAAGTGGCTTCCATGTTGGATACTGATTTTTTACACAGTCTCCTTGTGTTTTGCTGAAAATTCAAAGCAAGATACAAGTATTCTGAGGACAGATTTGGGTGATTTCCAAAGTACCACATTAGTTATTTTTAAGTATTGCATTGCATTAGGCTTGTCATTTTGAAACATGTGAAACTGTTAATGAATAGACTTGCAGAGACCCAATTAAACCATGTAAACAAACCGGTGATTCCTTTGGGCATCTGGAAAATTATCTTGCATCATCCAGTAGGATGATTGCTAGCTTAAAGGTAAAAGCTCTTATTCAAAACAGGCTGGGATTATCTAGTTGTACTGAGGATTTAAAACTTCACTGTACATCATTTAGCATGGCTCAATAAGTGGCATAGTGCTTTCTATAAGGGCACATAGATTGTACAACACAGATTGAGGTCTGAGAGGCACCTTAGACACACACACCCGCAGATACATCCCTCAATTTACAGATGAGGAAAAGAGACCTGGAGCTATTATATTGTCTTGACTTTGGTTCGATGGCCAAAACTTCAGTCAACATTTCCCCTGCACCAAGCTTAAATGTGTGTACTTCATAACTCTTCTCTGGCAACGAAATCTTGGGAAATAACTTAAAACCTATGATTCTTGATCATGTTATCTATTAAATAGGAACTATAATATTCTTTTTTAGGCAGTTGTTATCCTTAAATGAATTAAAGTTTGTGTTTGTAAGCCCACTGGGCAACAGCCAAATCTAATTCTCAGTTCTATGTGACATTTCTCACATTGTCAATTCTGAGTAAGTGTTATACAATAACATTTTGAGAGCCTCATATGAGAGTTGATGGAGAAATATCAAATAGTATTTATTAGACTTGCCAACTATACAAAGTCGTATGCTGAGATACTTTGCGTAGGGGTGGGAGGAAAAGCACAGGAAGGGAGGGGTCCAAAAAGCGGTTAGAAGTGACCAAGAGGGGTGGTGAGCTTTTTGCTTTGAATGATGTGAGATGATGATTATTGCTTTTAATTTCAGCAAAGTATGAGGATGGAGAAAGAAAAAGAAAGATTAAGAGATGATGAAGGGTGGAAGTGAGAAAAGAAAAGAGAGGGAGCTCTACCCTCTACTCTTATGTACTCCCCCCCTCATTATGTGGATTTTTAGGAGGGTATGTGAAAGGGTGAACAGCTAGGTGGTACAGTGGATAATTCAGACTGTTCCCTAGAAGGTCAAATACTAAAACTGAAGTTTAAATACTTTGGTCATGTAATGACAACTAGGAACTCATTGGAAAAGACTCTGCCATTGGAAAAGATTGAAGGTAACAGAAAGAGGATGGCAGAGATGGATAGTGCCATGGAAACAACAAACATGAACTTGGATAGACTTCAAGAGATAGTGGAGGATAGAAGCGCTTGGTGTGCTATGATCCATGAAGTCACAAAGAGTTGTACATGGCTGAACAAGTCAACAACAACAATAACAACAACATGTTAAAGGGGATAATGTATGAGTGGCTTCTGGAGTGGGTGAGATTACAGTATCTATTTGTAGAGGGTCATAGATAGGTACGGGTGTGTTGGGAAGATCATTGATGTTAAAAGTCAGAAAGGCTTGAGTTCAAATCCTAATTTGAGTAACATATTAATAATGTTAACAACCCTGGACTAATCCCATAATCCCTATGGAATTCATGGTCTTTATCTTCAGAATTGGGGGGATGGATTTGATAACTTATGAGAAACTACTCTGAATCTAGAACTATAGAAGGATTCTATTCTCCACACTGAGTATAGAATCACTGAAGTTTACTCTTAAATTTCATTTTCCCATAATGTTACCTCTCTAAAACCCAGTAAACTAGACCCTTGAAATCTCCTTTCACACCTCACAAAAATCCTTTTAAGGTCTCCCTTCTCTTCATGCTGTTTAAACTCCAAACTGTCTTCAGACCGATGAACCAAAATCTGTACCTTAGATCATAGAAGTAATGAGAGAAGACTATGAAATCAGAAATAGGGAAAATGATAACAATTGACAAATGCTATTTAAGAAATCTATGGATTTTTTTCTCTTTCCAATAATTTCTACCACCAATTAAAAGTTTTCTTATAATAATGTAGAACCATTAATTGACAAAAACCACCAAACAATAATTATGACCGATCACATATACAATCCTCTGCAACCATAGTCCACTACTTCCCTGATGAAAAGAAGTGAAAGTGTTTCATTATCACTGTTTGGAGACAAGATTAGACATTGTGTATAATCTTAATTCTTATGTGACAGTGTTGCTTTTATTTACACTAATATAGTAATTATAGTATATTTGGGGGATAGCATGGCAAAGTGGCTAGATAGCTGACCTCAGAGTAAGAAAGATAGGGTTTGATGAATCCCTTCTGACTGGCTTTGTGACCCTGGGCAAGTCTCTTTAGCCACCTACCAATCGATACTGGTAGATCACCTTTCTCCACTCCATGTGAGTTGTATCTGAAGTGGAGACAGAGGCCTTCATGGGTTTTAGCCCAAGGAAGTCATGGCATGACCTCAAATGGTGTGTCATCAATCAAGTAGATCATAGGAAGGTTGGCCTCATCCAACCCTTTCAGTAATGTCCAGTTTGGAAGCTCATCTCTAATATAACCATAGCTACCCTTATCTTACAATATTCTCTCATTCCACTTTCCTTTCCTCTGTGTAAGGCCACATTTCCACCCTTCTTAAATAGGCATTTCCAAGTAATTATGAGATAACCATTAACTGGATGTGTACAACAGTGTCTGTGAAGGTGTTATTGGGAAATCCTTTCTTCCTCTCCAACCAACACCTCCCCCAGCCCCATACCTACCCCTTCCCCCCAAGATCATTTTGTGGCTCAGGTGGGTGCCCCTCTGAAGGTAAGCCTTGACCTCTGAGGCAATAAAAATTAGTAAGAGCCCCACCTCCTTTGATTTTGGTGGTCTAGAGTGAGTTTTAATGGATGAACAGTGTATCCAAACAATTGTCAAATCTTTTAGTTTGATTTACCAATATATTCCACGTTTGCCCTTTCTTTACTCACAAACCCACCAACCCTAGTTCAGACTCTAATAGCTTTTAGCCCAGGTTGTGGCAGTAGCCCTCTGATTTAATTCCACACCTCAGGCCTTTCTCTTTTCTCCTACGTAGCAGGTAGAACTACCAAAGTAATTTTTCTAAAGCCTGGGTCCGTCCTTGTCCCTATCTTAGTGAAAAAACCCCAATGGTTCCCTATTGAATCTTAAAGTAAATGTTACTTCATATTTATCTTATCCTTTAAAAAACTTTTATTTTTTATAGTTTTTCTCAGTATACATAATTATTAGCAAAGCACTCTATGCATATAATTTATAAATAAGTAGATATACAAATATTGGATTGTGCACATTTTCTTACTGATGGAGTAGGCATCAAAGAAATTTAAGGATCATTGCTCTAGACTAATGAATTGCAAGTGATGGTCAAAGGAAAATGTGTGTGTGTGTGTGTGTGTGTGTGTGTGTTGTCTATAATAGAAAGGGCAACTAGGTGGTATAGTGGATAGAGTACCAGGCCTGAAGTCAGGAAGACTCATATTCCTAAGTTCAGATTTGCTCTTAGACACTTAACTGTGTGACTCTGGGCGAGTCATTAAACCTGTTTGCCTCAGTTTCCTCATTTGTAAAATGAGCCGAAGAAGGAAATGGAAAATCACTCCAATATCTTTGCCAAGAAAATCCCAAATGGGGTCACAAACAAAAGCAACTGAACAACAACAACAATGTAATGGAGATAGTAATTGTGTATATACATATATATGTATACATTTACATGCATATAAATACAATTATACTCTATATGTAGTATATACATATACATATACATATACATATACATATACATATACATATA
>NW_027186492.1:10282667-10333403 GCF_028583685.1 Petaurus breviceps papuanus | reverse complement strand
ATATACATATACATATACATATACATATACATATACATATACATATACATATACATATACCGATGTGCTACATGTATATACGGGGAAAAAATAAAGCCATGTATAGAAATTATTTACCTCTAAAAATCCTCCTTTATAAAAATAAAAGAACATGCAAATTCCTTCCCAACAGCATTAAACCAACAGGCAGAATTTTAGACACTCAACAAATTGATAAAAAGTTTACTAACAACTAATCTGATGAGTCACTCTGTGATTAACAGCTAAGTAATTTCTCAAAGAAGCCAGCAAGTTTGAGTCAAAGATTCTACATCTCCAAGAGAACTAGCCTACTCCTGGTCCTTTCCATGGATAAGCTCTCCTTCCTTTGAGATAATAAGAAGATTTGTTTCACCATCTGGGCTAAATCCACTCTGGAATATACGAACTATCCAAAAAAAATTGAAGGAAGACATGTTGATTGTTCTGGTAGGTAATTAAGGAAGTCCAGGTTGATCACCTAGAGTTGGCTACTTTGAAGGATTAGAAATATTTTGTGCATTCTGAAGACATTTCAGGACTTATTAGAAACATCTATAATGTTTGAGGTGAGTAATTTGGAGATAGCTAAATTAAACAGGAATTATAGTTTGTTACTGTAGTCCAGAGTAGATAGAAATGCAGATAAGAACTATCCATTTTACCTCATTATTGGACAATTATAGCTTCTTTCTCATTTCTGGTTTAGGCTTGTTTGTTTCGTTTATTGAAATTGGGTTAAATTATTTCATCACTTCTCACTTCATTTATTTGATTTCCCTAAGATCACGATCTTTAACTGTAATGGGTAGTATTTTACTGTATATCACCCCACATGGCAGTCTCCCTCAGGAAACAGAAGGATGACAGACAAAAGTGAAAAGTGAAGCAAGCAATGGGTATTTCTATTTCTGTCCTGCCTGGCCTTACCCCTGTGAAGAAAAATGTGGACTCCAGTTGGAAGCCAGAAGGGAAACAACACATTCTTAAAATAGTATGCATTTTAACATTTTACATTCAATGTCTTTGGCAAAAGAAGGAACCTGTAAGGAAATATAATGTAAAACCATATTGCACTGTCACTTTGTGAGGATATCTAGGATTTGACAAGTAACAAAGTGCTTCTTTAAGGTCATAGTTCTAAAGCTGAGATTGTAGAGGCTATCTTCTCCCCAAACTCCCATTTTATAGATGAAGAAATTAGTCCCAGAAAGGTTAAGTAGCTTATGGGATCATAAGATCATAGGTTTAGAGTTAGAAGGAACCATAGAGGTCATCTATTCCAACCCCCTCATCTTCCAGGTAAGGAAAATGAGGACTAGACAGAGGTTTAGTGACTGGCCCACACAGACGTATATCTTCTTACTCCAAAGGTGACGTTTTTTTCCATTATACCTTACTGATTCAGTATAAGGAATAATTTAATAGTCAGGTTCTTGTTTTTAGGTTGCTGATTTTTTTAAATGACTTAAAAATCCTGAAAGATTTAGCATCGATTTTACAGAAATGAATTTTCAATGAATTGGAATGATCACTTGTAACTCAATGAGTCAGAGGAAGCTAGGTCAGTAAGTAGGTCAGCAGTTTTAATTTGACTTACCTTGACTTATGTTTACATAGGATTTCTCTTTTTTCTTTAATTATGACAAAAAGCTCTTTAGGATTGATACTTTAAGCCATGAGCAAATCATAGTTAGTTCTATATATGATATAAAATGGAAAGACATTTTCTATTCAAAGGAATTTTTATTTCTCTTGCCTAGAAAATGGATATATTTAATTTCTTAGTATATTAAATAACTTCAAAAATCATAAGATCACATTTTTTGAAAATAATAAGATTCTCCTTTGGAGATAAGGTGGAAGATATAGGTGAAATAAGTGATTGAGACCCATTCTTGACCTCAGGAAGACACAGGTTTAAATCTTATGCTCTGGCAGTTTGACTTCAGACTGATCATCCAACCTCTCAGTGCTACCAATTTCAGGGAGAGGGCCAACCTGCTGAAAGGGCAGAGGATGGTCCTTACTTGGAATTCCTTGTTGTTCAGTCATTTCTGCTGTGTCCAACTCTTCATGACTCCATTTGGGATTTTCTTTTCAAAGATACTGGCATGGTTTGCCATTTCCTTCTGCAGCTCATTTTACAGATGAGGAATAGAGGTGAATGAGGTTAAGTGACTTGCCCAGGGCCACACAGCTATTAAGTGTCTGAAGTCAGATTTGAACTCAGGAAGATGAATCTTCCTGACTCCAGTCCCAGCACTCTGGAAGTGTATTCCTTGAGCCACTTAGCTGCCCTTTGAAATCCCTACACCAAAAAAAATCACGTCTAGTTTAAAACAAAACAAATAACCTTCAGGTAAAGTAAACAATATAAGAAACTCGATAAAAAAATATCCTATACATTCATCTCTATGTATGGAGGCAGATTGTAGTAACACTTTGTAGTAATTGTGGTAAAATTCAGTCATGATTCTTTCCCCCTTCTGCCTACTATGTTTCTACCTGATTATGGTGGTATGGTCTTAGGAGAATATGCTAGAATAGTTCTGTAGATCTGTAATTTCAGAAATATGCTCTTTCCTCCCCTCCCCATTCACTTCCAATGGAGCATATCATAATCCATTCCCACCATCTACCCTAGCTTCTCTAGAAAGGGTCTAACCAACATGCCAATAGGCTTTTTTATGATTAGGAATTCTCAATGTGAGGCCTATGAACTTTTAAAGAAATGTATTTTGATACTTGTGTTTCAATGTAATTGGTTCCCTTTGTAATACTATGGAGTTGATTTATAAACATTATTCTGAGAAGGGGTCCACAAACTACCCAAGCAGTCTGTGACACACAAAAAGATTAAGAGCATCGCTCTACATCTTTTTATACTTTGAGGGGATCATGTATAGCATTTGCTGTCCAACTATTATCTTAGAAGAATACAAACCAATTTTCATAATAGTCTGAGCATAAAATTATCAGGAAGCTAAATGGCTGCTAAAAGCATAGTATTCTGATACCTTCTACTACATCCACATAGAAATATTTTTCAGATTATCTCATTTTAGATAATACGTGTTATTCCCTTCCTTTCCCCTCCCCTAAGAGCAAAGTACAATACCATTTTTTCCTTTCTATTAAGGTAAATAATGGAGAGTTGACTCTGTGTGTGTATGTATGTGTATATATATATACACACACACACGTGTGTGTATGTATACATCCTTGAAAGAAAGAATTGTTTCATTCTTTTTCTTTGTATCCCTAGCACCTAGCAGTGGTATCTGGTAATAATTGGTGCTTAATGAATGCTTGTTGATTGCTTATTTCCTTGATTTATACAAGATGGAACAACAAAAAAGAAAACATTCAAAATTGAATTCTGTGAAATTATAAACCAAGGTTGGCTCCATGTAATAGATATGCTTAGGAACTTGTAATGGCAATGGCAATTTGAAGATCTTCTCTGCCCCCTTAACAAGCCTAAGGGAATCTGAAGACCTTCCCTGCTTTGAAAATATACCCTGTCCCCTGATAAACTGAATGTAATTACATAGAACCTGTGGTGGGAGGGTTGTCCTGAAGGATGGAGCAGAGCCCATATGCAGCTGGTAGTCAAAACAGCTAGACACGGTGGGAGACAGGCTTGTGAGTAAATATTGGTGTTGCCACCTGCTGTGAGAGCTAGGCTTATCTTGGGTTTTGGGAAGGCTAAAGGATGGTGTGGCTCTCTGTGCTGTTGTGACTTATTAACTTCTTTGTTACTAAGATGGAATTGGCTTACTGGTTTTGGGATTCAGTTTTCTGGTATATGAATAAATGTTTTGCTTCTGTCTTCTATATGGAGAGTCTGTTATATTTTGTGATCAAGCACTATGAAGGCATTATTTATAGTGACTGTTGGCACTGTGAATATTGCATCAGTACTACAAAACCTCCCTTGCTTCTTTGCAGAAGAGGGGAAGTATAGGTGTAGAATATGTAGAATCAATTCTGTTGGCATATTGGTTAGTTTGCTGAACTATTGCTAATTCTTTTTTTTTTTTTAGTTATGAGAATGACTTACTAGGAGAGGGAAAGGAAGAGATATGAAGGGTGACATAAAAATGAAAAAAGAGAAAAACTCATTTATTTAAAAGAAATAAAAGCTGTCACTATATAATAATAAGACTGATTTTCTCATGTAGTTTCCAATTTGATCCCAAAGGAAATTCCAAAAGAGGTATTGAAAAAATGTTTTAGAAAATGGCAGCATTACTGAAGTCAGCATCTACCTTCTGAAAGTGATTCTTGGAGGGATAGACATCATTATGACATATTAGTTATGGTATGTTTATTTAAAAAACCATCTTGATGTGTTAGAACAGGCATCACCTTTCATTAGATTCTGTCTCTCACTGACCATTAAATTTTTGTATGATTCAGATAACTGATTTATGTACTGATGAAGCCATACTTTTCATACATTCCTCCCCCAAGTAAGCTTTCCTGGTGCAGACAGCTATCCTGGCCTTCTTACTTAGAGATAGATTTCTGCCTCCTCACTTGCCCTCTGGTCTCCTTTCTAATATGAGACATATTTCTGGCCTTCTATATATTTCCATGCAGATCATTACTATACCTTCCCACCTACTGTCTCCCTTTACTCTCCAGTTCAGTCTCTTGTTTTTGAAGAAAAATTTGTGGCCCTCTACAGAATTTTATTGATTTTTTTCCCTCTCAGTTGAATCTACTTAATGTCCCTCTGTTGTCTAATTTGAGTTACTTTGTCTCTTGACCAATGATCACCCCACACATAGACATGGTATACAGAACAAAGACTTAATTAATGCTGAATACCCAATAGCAAACTTTTTTTTGGTGGACTAGAATCTAGACCAGGGGTGAGCAACCAAGCCCCAGTTTTTTTTTTTTTTTAAGCAATTGGGGTTAAGTAACTTGCTCAAGGTTACATGGACAGTTTTGTGTGTGTGTGTGGGAGGGTGTTAAGTATCTGAGGCCAAAACCGATCCTGGGTCCTCCCAATTCTGGGGCCACCCCCAAGCCCCAGTTTTCCCACCACTGAGTATTCCTATGCTTTTATTCTTGGGAACTTCCAGTACAGAAAACTTCCTTTCCCAATGCAGACTGACAACTCTATAACTTATAATCTTAGAAATTTTACTGGGACACAGACATTAAGTGACTTGTCCAAGGTCATGTAATACCTGGATATGTCAATGATAGGACTGGAACACAGGGTTTCCTGATTTTAAGGTCACTTCCTGTCTATTTATCAGGATACCTTTTTGTTTTTTGGTGGGTTTTTTTTGGGGGGGGGGGGGGTTGGAGCGGGGAAGATAGGGCTATTGGGGTTAGGTTGTTTTGTGTTAAGTGTCTGAGGCTGGATTTGAACTCAGGTCCTCCTGAGTCCAGGGCCAGTGTTCTGAGCAACCTAACTGCCCCATCAGGATGCCTTTTGTAATAATATTGGTAACACTAACATAAACAAAGATGTTGAGGGAGATTCTACGTAATCACCTATACAGAAAGTGAATGAGTGACTGTGCAGAGGGGTCATTGAAGATACATTTTAATTTTTTCCCTGCAACAGTTTCCTATTAGGCATCATCTGCTGTGTGGTGCTTTTCTTGAAAGTTTTACTTTTGCCTTCCATGGCAGAAATATTCCGGAAAAGTATGGCTCTGCTACATTTCCCTTTATCTAGTCACTACCTGAATTTAAGTAATAGACTTCACCTAGATCAGCAGATATAAATTATCTTAAGTCTTCTCCCTGTCCAGTGAGCACAGACAGGCCAATCCTTAGTATTGCTGAGTACATTGTACCTAAAGATCACAGTAGAGAAGAATAAATAACAAATTAAGGTTCTGTTTAAATTTCTATCAACTCATATCATTTGGTGCTTTGACCAAAACTTGATCTTCATGAATGTGTATATATGTTTGTGTGTTTATTATGCTTCCCATATGGACATACTTTGACACTATGAAACTTTTGTACAGTAACATGAATGTATACATCTACAAGTATTATATATAGGAAGTAAATATTAATGTTATAGCATGTTTTAGTAGTCATTTTAATAGACTAATATGCAATATTAGTAATATTTAATATTAATTAATCTGTGAGTCTCTAAAATTAAAATAAGAACCTCCCCACTGGTCTTTCCTGAACTCAGTTTGACTTACTGGTTTGATGAGAGAGAGAGAGAGAGAGAGAGAGAAAGAGAGTGAGGATGAATTACTAGGGTTTTGATTAATGTTGAACATTAGCTCTTCAGGCTGACAATGGACTTTGACCTATTACTAACATTAGCTATAACATGTATAAGTAAACATTCCTTTCTTCCAATTCCAGTCATACCCTGACTCATACTACTGACTCATATAAGATCAAAAATTTTATTTCCTAAGCTGCAATGTTCCTTAAATATGTGTGATTCATCCAATTCCTTGAATTCTCATATATAGAAGTAATATTATAGAACATGATTTCATATTCATAATCTACAGTTTAATAGGGATATTTGATAGATATAATCTAGAGAATGTCTAGAAGAAGGTGACCACTATGGTTTAGAAAGCATGACCATACGTGTTTGTTTCTTGCTTCCACTTAAGAATTCTCCAAAAAATGTAATGGTTTCCTTCCTGAAGTAGTTCCCTTGTACCCTGTTATCTGGGCCTCCATTGTTCTCTTAGCACATTCTTAGCACATTTTTTATTATACTTATTTTTTGTATTTCTGTTAGCTATTTGATTAGATTTTAAGCTACTCAAGAAGGAGTCTGATATTTTCTTCCTTGTATCTCTAGTACATTGCACATAATAGATGTTTAATAAGTGTTAGATGAAATAAATTGAGGAACAACTGAAGGAATTAAAGATGTTTAACTTAAGGGAGAAGAGATTTCTAGGAGCCACGTCAGCTTCTGTTAGAAACCTGTAGAGTTGTAATATAAAAGTGGGAGTAATTTAATCTCTTTTCCTGCAGAAGGAATAACTGCGACTAATGGGTGGTAGGTTTTAGTTAAAAGTAAAGAACATTCCAACCAAGCTATTTAACAATGAAATAAGCTGACTCCTTCGGAAGTGACTACCTCAAAAGTAGAAATATTCAAGGAGGGACTGGATTATTATTTATCAAAGAACTCATAGAGGGGATTATTTCATTAGATGATCCTTAAAGTCTCTCCCAACTTTCTGAATCTTTTGTGTTTGTAGTATGAAAAGTCAAAGAATCTTGAAGCTGGAAGGGACCTCGGTGGCAATCCAGTTCAACCTGTTAACTAGTGGAGGATTCAGTCATACAATATCCATAAGGAAAAAGACAACTCAATGTAATCACCAGTTATCAGCATTGAAACATCTCATGAAGAGTACAGAGAAGCATAGAAAGATGTGTATGAATTGGTTCAAAGTGAAGAAAGAAGAAACAAGAAAACAATTTACTCCATACCTACAACAATGTTAACAAAAAGAACAACAAAACTGAAATGGAATATTTTGAAATTATACTGATCAACCTTGGTCCCAAGGCAGAAATATGAGAATATATTTTCCTCTCCACTTTACAGACATGGGGGACTATGGGTACTGAATACTTCATAAAATGTCAGATTTGGTTGATAGATTGTATAATTTTCCTGACATTTTTCCTCTTTTTTATTCTAATTAATAAAGGATAGCTTTTGAGAAGCAGCCTATTTTGAGGTAGGAAGATAACTTTAGAAACATAACATATCAAGAATATCTTGAAAATGAAATAAAACACCTAGCCAGGTTGCACTTTTCAAATCTGTTCTCTCTTTTTTCTAAAATGAACTAAAATTTAGTGGCAAAATAAACTGTCTTCACATTTATCAATAGAGGGCTCTTAACTGCATTATAGCAAACAGTGATCTACAATTTTCATTTACGTTGTATGATTACTCAATTTTAAATAAGTTAGCCATATCTATCTGGACAGTATTTTCTCTGCTATTTCTGAGTGTCTGTGTGCTTCTTAGAATGAAAGGCAAGGGATACCAATAGCATCTTTTTACTTCATTTCTCCTCTGCTAGGAAAAGAAAGTTTGCAGAAAGCTTTAAAAATGAAAAAGGGAAGCAATGTGTCATCAAGTTTTTGTTTCAATTAGTCCATGAATATATGATCAAAGGAAATAAATAAAAAATTGCCCCATCCTTAAATGAATATTGCTATTTAGGTCAGGATTCAAGGATAAGAGATTTGTTTCTAGTTTAAGAATCTCTTCTGCAGCCCTCTCAAAGAGTGATCACCAAACCCTTGCAGGAAGACCTCTTGTGAAGGCAAATCTGCTACTTCCTGAGGCAGGCCCTTCCTTTTTAACAGTTGCAATTAGGAAATCATTCCTTGTTTCAATTTGATACTCCTTGTGTTCAATGCACATTGTGAAAGTTTCCATACTCATGACTGGATAAATGCTATGTTGCATGGCAGTGTTTAATAATGACAAAAATGGACTATGGACTTTTAGAAACAATAGTTCTTGGATTAGTTCAATTATACTTATGGCATTTGCTTTAGTTAATTAGAACTCAGAGTTAATGAGGCCAAAGTGATGGTCTCACTTTCCCTGTGGATGAATTATCTTTCCCCATTTCAAAGTTATATAATATAACCCTAATCTTAGCCAACTATCTTGGAGATAGTATTGTTGGTCAAAAGAGAATGGGGAGCTGAAAGTAGGAAAGTCTTGATTAGCACAAATCTGTTATCATTATAGGAAAATAACAATTGATTTAGAGGTAGAAGGGATCTTAAAAGTCATCAAATCTTCATCTCCTTTTGAGGATGAGGAAATCAAGGCACAGAATGATTAATCTCACTTATCCAGACAGTTAAGAGAGACTTAACTAAGTAAAGAGAGACTTAACTAAGAAGTGTCTAAGATGGGATTTGAATCCAAGTTCTATGTACTCCGAGTTCATTCTCTGATTCATTATACCACTACAGTCATCTCTTTGAACAAGTATTTTTTTAAGAAAACAATTGTAAAACTTTTCCTCATACAATTTAGTGCCCCATTAGAACTGTGTCTCAAGAGCTGGCATTTAGTAATGCCTCCATTTATCTTTATTCATTTGCAATGATGAGGCTCAACATTAATAAATGTAGGCTCAAAGGAAAAGGCACTGAATGGCATATTTTCCAAGTTGGGATGGTGGGTACATTATATGGCACTCCCTAACTACATAGTGGTACAGAAGACAAGTGATGAATTTGGAGTCAAGGCCTTGAGTTTAAACCCAGCTCTGCTACTTTCTGTCTTTATGATTTAGGGCAAATCACTTAACATCTCCTAGGCTTCAGTTTCCACACCTGTACGATGAAGAAGTCAGACTAGTTCATCTGTACAGCTCTACATCTATGATCCTCTAACTTCCAGGGAGCTACCCAAAGCTGTTAAAATGAAATCTTCCCCCTCCCCCCCCCCCGCCCACCCCGAATTTCTTTTTCAAAAGAGAATCTTACTAGAATGTTGCTAGATAAAAATATGCAAAACTCATATTCCCCCTCTCTGATTTCAATCACTCTATGAAAGTGAGCCCAATATTGTTCTCATATGTGCTTTAGGGACTGTGCATGAGTGTTGGGGGGTGGGTGGTGGCAGAATTTGGCTCATAGTTCTCCACTGAGATATTGCACATCTGGCCAGCCTCAGTGACATGTTACTTGTTTGTCATTTATACCCAGAGGGATGGAGCCAGTGTCATCTATGGAGTAGTTTGGTTCAGAAAACTGCAGAGTAAGCTGGGTGGTTCTTATAGTTGAATAGGGAATAAGTCAAGGATCCAGATAGTGCCACTATATGTCCCTGCACATACATTTGTCAGGGAAATGAGGCCTCCGGCATAGACAGAAAGGGTTATAATGTTCTCTCTAATGGATACTTACTAGTCTTGGATACTCGGAGACAGCCCTGAGTCAGAACTCTGTAGAATAAGAGAGAAAAGTAATATCCAGTAGGCATGAATCCATTTCTCAAAATGATGCCTCAGGAAAAGGGGAAAAAGCCTGAGGAAATAAAAGAAAAAGAAGAGAAGAAAAAAAAAAGAAGAGGGAGAATGGGAGGGGAGGAAGAGGAGAGGAGAGAAGAAAAGAGAAGGCAAGTGAAAAGAAGAAAAGAAAAAAGAATTCCTTATGAATAGTGACTTCTTCCTATTTCAAGTGGTATTTGCCTTTTGTTCATCCAGAACCATATCAATCCCTTCTGGACTATCTGAGTTGTGACTCACACCTGTCCTAGGATTCAGCTTCTTCAAAGCATGGGAGAACCAGCCAACAGTGCATGGTCAGTTTGATTGTAATTTTTCCTTTTCTCTCATACCTCTTATTCCTAGGGACAGTAATGGGATAGCACATAGCCCTTTCTAAGATAACCCCTAAGCATTGATAACATGGTTTCACTGACGCCTTTGATGCCATTCCAGAGACATCAATTGGAAGGTGGAGTTGGCATCAGATTCCCTGGTATTCCAAGGTGAGTGCTCCAGGGAAGGCTGGAGACTTGCGTTTGATTTCCACATCCATCTTCTCCTAGCAAATTAAATTATTAATTTTCCCAAATGCCTGCTTGTTTAATGAGAAGAGTGGTAGCCTTTATCTGTGCATGTATGCAAACGAAACATCCCAGCAGGAGTTCCTGAACTGCCCAGGCAAGCTGAGGGGTTAAGCAGTCAGATACAACTGTTGTCTTGGTACAGTCAGTGTCATTAGCAAAAAACTCTGACTGTCTAGTGACAACAGAAACGTGGAAGGACCCTGGGTCCAACAAACCTCTCCACTCACTGAACTAGAGGGGAAAAAAACAAACCAAAGTCTCTTATGCATACAAAGAAGAGCTCAGGAGAGGGAAATATAACTCCTTTTGAATGCTCAGGTGAAATGCAAAATTTTTACATGATTTTTACCCCCAATTGCTATTAGAGAAGTGATATTTTCTATGATGGTAAGGCTTTGCTGATTGCTATACCATTTTAACATAAGAAATAAGTGTGTCAATATATTTGGGGCTTTGTTAACATGCTTTCTTGCCATGCTTGGCATTTCTAACTTTCTCTAGTAGTATATGACTATTAACCTCAGGTGGCAAGTTAGCTGTTCTGGCTTCTGGTGTCACTAAATCCCATTGCCTTCTCCTTACTTGACAAATGAAGTACCATTTGTTAATCCATTTATCTACATCTGTTGTTCATTAAAAAGAAATATTGAAAAATGAAAACCTTTATGCGCTAGATTTAAGTTTCTTGAAGGACCCCAAAATGATTAATATTTTTTTTAAAAGTCTTGACATTTGAGTGTTGGGATTGCAGCTGACTCTGGGGCAAAGTGATGCCTATATACTGATTTTAGAATGTCCAGCTTATAGTCTTCTGACAACCGTACAAATTCCACTTGATGAGTTATAAAGGATTTTGAATTGTTATTTTAAAGATTTGTTATCACACTTCTTTGTTTTATAAATGTCAGTATCTTCTTAGGGGATCTAAAGTTCACCTCTTCTCCACAAGTGACAGTGATGTATCCATTTATTAAAATTACACACAAACTTTATAGGTAGATAGAATTGAGAGTGACTGTGACAAAGCTTTAGGGTGTATCCAGAGCTGTTCTGCATAGTAGAATTTTAGTGGATTGCTAGCTTTATAATTATTCCAATGAAAGGATTCAGTCTTCTGATTTGTTGGAGCAGCTAACCCCCTCCATGGTTAAAAAGCAATCATTTGGCAATCCATATCCAAAGGTATTGATTAGACTGGTCATTAGATCCTTTTTAAAAGTATATCATCCAGTACCAAATCAACGGGAAAATATGTAGAAAACTTTTCAGGGGAAGATTAACTGTACAAAGGAAAGTGATACTATCCCCTTATAGGTGTTACGATGTTTAAATTATTTTTGAAAAGTAAATAAAAAGAAAAAAGAGGAGCAGCAAAAACAGCAGAGCTTAGATTTACCCATATTTTTAGCTTTGGAACAAAGGAAAATGTCACACAGTCCCAGTTTTAAAGGAAGTTATTTTGATGAAAATTGCCCCACCCCAATAGAAAACCTTTCCTTGATTCTTTTTATTGTTCTGCACAGATGTAAATGAATATGCATCCACTTATACAGCTAATGCATACTTATTGGTTGCCTCTATCTATAGATCATTAATAAAATCTGGCATTCATTTAAAAATATGTAATCTTTTCAGAACACTGATTTGCTGAAGGCACGTAAACCGACTCCACAAACTCATAAACTTGACATCTCTACCAGAATAGAGAAAGTAAATCTATTGGATGGTTTTGAAACAAACTTTGCAGAAGCTTCAATAGAGTTTATACAAAGCACCATATTGCCTATACATTGAAAGTCGGCCTCATTTTTCATGAAATGTTTCACAGGAGCCCTCTGCTGGACAGCTCGGCTTGACATCAAATGCACACATATTAATATATGATTTATAGGCTATAGCTAATATTACCCAAAAGCCACTTGTGACTGAGATTCCACCACTGCAAATTGAATGCATCATTGAAACCTGTTTTGTCATCATTTTTTTTCATTTTTAATGAACATGCAATTGTCTAAAAATAAAAATGTTCATCCTTAAAGTTTACTGTAAATCACCGTACATCAGCATATTCCCACACATGAGATAATCGTACTAAATTAGCATTCATTACCAATAATTTTAGTAATGAATTATTCAGCTGATATGCAATTATCACATGCATTTCTAAAGCAATTTCTTTATTACATAGGTATTCCATGCTATTCATTTTACTTGTCTGTATTACATGTGTAAATGGCAGGAATCTTTGCATTCCCCACGGTTTCAGATGCAAAATGATTTTTATGCTTATTTGTTCAATGTTATCAGGTTGCAGGGTGTGTAGTTATTATTAACTACATTTCAAGCAACATGCAGATGTCAGGGAATTACTATAATAAAATGAAGCAAATAAAAAAAAGAAACCTAGGATTTGGAGTGAGGAATATGATGTTTTTCCTGGGTAATAAATCAGCAGGTTTGCATTATCGTGGTTTGTTTGTTCTACGGGCAGCTGTCTGTTATTTGAGAAAATGATAAATAATGTTGGATGACTGCAGGGTCTGTCTTTATGCCTAATGATAAGACATTCCACTGGAAGATTCCATTGTCTGTTTAGAAACTTGTACTTCTTTTCCTTTGGCACAGTCGAATGTGCTGCTCACTTTCACAATTGGCAGGGTAGTGATAGGGCTAAAAACACTTGAACTTCTAATACTGGGAGGGAATTAAGTGTGATAGAGGAGGAGTCCCCGGTTGTGCTATAGATGATTTAGCAGTATAAAAGTGGCATGTGATCTCCCCGAATGTAGGCCTGGACCCCAATTATGAATCAGGAGCCCAGGGTTGACCTTTCAAGAACATGTGATCTGCCTAACCACCTCTCATCTGTGGAATGAGAGAAACTTAATCAGTACGGAAGTACCTTACAAAAGCAAAATATAATGCCATACCATGATGCATTTAGAACAAAAGAGTTTAGAAAACATTTCCTTGGGTAAGAATATAGCCTGCTGGAGTAGATATAAGAAAAGGCTTACAGCTTGATCAGTGGTGTTTTTCTTTCTATGTTAGAGATTATAATGAAGCCTCGGGGGGGTGGGGGGGGGGGGGGGGGGGGGAGAGAGAGGGGGAGAGAGGGGGAGAGAGAGAGAGAGAGAGAGAGAGAGAGAGAGAAAGAGAGAGAGAGAGAGAGAGAGAGGAGAGAATTATATGTAAGGCACTAAGGATAAAAAATATAAGCAAAAAAAGTTTCCACCCTCAAGGAGCTTATATTCTAATAAGGGGAAGACAACACAAAAAGAGGTACTGGAAGGTGGGTGAGTAGGGAACCAGCATTGGTGAAAGGCAAGGGAGGTGTAAAAGTCTAGAAAGTGAGGAACGGAGATGAGAGTGGAGAGACTATGGCCTGGGGAACCTCATGAAATTGTCATCCAGGCCAAGAATTCATCTATCAGAAAAGAGAACAGCAGGGCAGAGATATTGGCATAGTAAGAAGGCTGCTGGCAAGGAAATCAAGAATATCCAAGAGTCAAGTGAGCATGCACAGGGTGCATTGTTAAATGGTGGTATGGGCCAAAGACTCACCAATCAAAAGAGAAGGCCATGTGTGGAGGTAGGTTAACCCCTTCTTTTGAATAGTCTCAACCTAAGGGGAAAACAAAGTTATATTATTGAGAAAATACAAACTGAGGGGTGGCTAGGTGGTGCAGTGAATAGAGCACCAGCCCAGGAGTCAGGAGGACCTGAGTTCAAATCCTACCTCAGACACGTAATACAAAAACTAGCCGTGTGACCTTGGGCAAGTCACTTAACTCCAATTGCCCTGCCTTACCCCCTCTAACAAAAAGAGAAAGAGAAAATATAAACTGAAATGGCCCTAAATCATGTAGTCCTGCAATGAGAACCTTTAAAATACTAGACTGCAGAGTGGTTTTAGATATTCACTAAAGTATTAGAGACTTTACTAGAGATTAAATTATGAAAATCTAGATTTTGACCTCTTTCTACCCAATTATGCAGCTGTGGGCAAGATTTTGTTGTTCAGTTTTTTTAGTCATGTCTGACTCTTTGTGACCCCATTTGGGATTTTCTTGGCAAAGATACTGGAGTGGTTAGCCATTTCCTTTTCCAGTTCATTTTACAGATGAGGAAACTGAGGCAAACAGGGTTAAGTGACTTGCTCAGGGTTACACAGCTAGTAAGTATCAGAGGCTAGATTTGAATTCAGGAATATGAGTTTTCCTGACTTCAGACCCATTGCATCACCTGGCTGTCTGTGGGCAAGATATCTCAATTCTATGAACCTCCATTTCCTCATCTCGAAAACGGGCACAATGATAACTTGCAGTAGGAAAATATAGAGTAAACATGAACTTTTGTATTTATGGAGCAAAGGTCTGTCTCTGATATTTAAATGCTCCAGTCCCATCTTTACATCTTTGAAAGAACTCTGATTAGATCACAAGTATAGTCTTTGGCTTTCTGCAAGCCCAGTACAGATGGGTTTGAGTCATGGTTGGGAGAATGAGTTTGGGATATGTTGCCATTATTGAAAACTCTGGAATTATCAGGTTTCAGATATCTGAATTTTAGTTGGAAAGATGATGGTAAGGTCATCCCTGATCAACTGATTTCCACCTTTGATGAAATTATATATATACATTATAACTAACAGAGATAAGAGATGATAAGGTCTCAAATGAAATGTAAAAATGTGTTTACACTTTGTTCGATATCACAGATAAAAAGAACTCTTCCCTCAAACGTTATCAAATTAGAGGACAGCTTACCATTTGCTACCTTCTTGGGAGGGAATAGATATGTGAAGGATCACCAGGAAATGGGTCTCCTGAAATCAGAGAGGTGAACCAGCAAGGGAAGAAGAACCCAACCTTCAGAGGAAATTGTTCTATACCTCTTTCTAGAGGGAAAAGGTTTTTTCTTTTTTTCCCCTCTCCCATCCCCACTCTCATGGGCCATGGTATTTTAAAGCAAAGGAAACCTGATTCTCATCAGGGAGCAAACTCAACGAACCCAGAAAAGTAATATGCTTCGAAGAGATACTGTGCTTGGGGAGAGTAATGTAAGAACATCCCAAGAAGAGAAAGTAAGTTGGGGACCTGTAGCACTGAAGGTCTAAGTCACCTTGACCTCATGTATTCCCTAAGTATGTGCCTTTCTACCAATGTAATCTTTGTGTGTGTCCACTCTTCCTACTGACTCTGTGTGTTTGTGGTTAAGGGATAAGTAATAAAGATCATAGATATAGAGCTAAATACTAAACCGAATTGACTACTAGTCTAAGCCAATGTAATAGTCATATATTGAAATATATAATATATATTTTTATTTTAGTAAATATTTTAAATGAGAGTGAGCAAATAGTGAATTTGAGTCGGAAAGACCTAGGTTCAAATCAGATCTTAGAGGCACATAGGTGGGTGATTCTGAGCAGCTTCTAACAGACTCAGTTTGCCAGATCTGGGAACTGGGAGTAAGAGTATCTGTTGTTGTGAGGTTGAAATGAGATAGATGCAAACTGTAAAGCAATATATAAATGGCGGACATTCATATGTGTCATTGACATTCATACGCAAACCTACATAAAACATGTAATATAATGCTTTGTGTATAACTTATCTGGTATGTCCATATGTAATATGGATAGTATATATTATCTATATTTTATGATAAAACATAAACTATGCACAATATCTTCATTCCCATATTCGTTGTAGGCGTAATCATTGTTATTTTCATCATTCAATACTTAGTTTCAGTAGTGTCCTCAAAGATATAAGGAATATGGACTTTTCTGACACATCATGTTATATCTGGAAAATACTATTAAATTATCGAGTGAGTGATCACACTCTCCTAAAGGATCCATTGGTGACCTGCTCATTTCACAAGCAAAAATACTACCTAAAAAATATGGAAAACCTGCCAGGAACAGAGTGAGAAATAGACAGCCTAATTTTTTCCATCTCAGGATGTAGCAAAATCACTTTAAAGCCAATTTGGATATAGGAGGGTGGGAGGAGAGAATGCCTTCTGTAACTCCTGTAGGGGGAAACATGAATTTGTGTAGGCTTAATGCAAGTCTCAGAAGTCCCTCATCTATGGCTTTATGCCATCCTGTCCTCCCATCTGAAGATCAGGAGCTTTAATTTTAGATCTTAGTTCAGAGCAGTGGAAAAGAGTGCTTAAGATGGGATAGAATCCCACCTCCAATAGCTATTCAAGTCACTTAAACTCCTTGAGTCTCAGTTTCCTCATCTGTTAAATGATGCTAATAATACTTAACAGTAGTTACACTGCATAATTGTTGTGAGATTTGAATTAAATGTTATGTAAAGATTTTTGCAAACTTTAAAGTGCTCACTAAATACTATTATCCTCTGTCTCTGCCATATTTTTAAAGTACAAAATGGTGAAATTAAGGTGCTTTTCTCTGAAATATAGCCACTAATTTAGCTTTGGATATTGTTTCAATCTGAGCTCTCTTTTATTTCCTACTTTAAATCTTCAGTCCTCTCTATCTCTCCATGTCATCTCCTACCCCTCATCTTCCTCTTCTTCATCTTCCTTCTTCTCCTCCAGGGTTTCTACCAGGATCTGAGAAAGAGGAGGTCCTTCTCATAGGAAGGTCAGCCTCTCCTGTCTCCTTTAACAATTTTTTTTATCAATAAAATCCTCTCTCTCTCTCTCTCTCTCTCTCTCTCTCATCCTTCCCTCCCTCTCTGCTTGTCTCTCTCCCTCCCTGCCTTCCTCTCTCCCTCTCATCTTTATTCTCTCCCAATCAACTACTTTCTTTTCTTTAGCCTGTAAACATGTCCCAGCCTGATTCATCCTAAGAAAATCTAAAAGAGTAAAGAGAGGAAGAAAGGAAGGATGAAATCCCAAAGAAGCAGAAGAAAAAAAGCCTTCTTTTGTCTTTTGCCATCTCCTGAAGTTAGTTTATAACTCTTCTGCCTTTCACTGGCAAGCTCCTAGAAAGAGAATTCTATTTACTATTCCTGTTTCTACTTATTTGCCATCTCCTTCCTCTCAATCCCTTATAATACGTTTTCCAACCTTAAGTACTATACAGAAATCACTCTCACTGAGGTCATGATTTCTGAATTGCTAAATCGAATGGCCTTTTTAAAAGTCTCCACCTTCTTGATTTCTTTGTGGTGTCTGACTACCCATCCTCCTAACTATGCTCTGACTCTTCGACTTCTGCGACACCAGCCTTTCTTGGTTCTCCTCTTACCTGTGTGGCTTGTTCCTTAGTCGTTTTGACGTCAAGTGACCTTGAATTCATAAAGGTTATGGAAATAGATTCAAGTTCTGGCACGTGCTTCCAACTAGAATAGCTGGGAGAACAAGCCAGCCATGGATCATGTATCAGTCATTTGAGGACCACTGTAGGTAAGTTGGAAGAAGCTCATCACCAAAAGGATGACCATCAAGGGATTATTATAATTTTAATTATCAGGAGTGGTAGTAGTCGTAGTGGTGGTGGTGGTAGTAGTAGTAGTAGTAGTAGTAGTAGTAGTAGTAGTAGTAGTAGTAATACTAGTACATTTTGCTTACAGAAACTCATAAGCTACTATTTGCTTAAAGGCTTTGCAATGGGTGATTTTGGAGATAGAGATAAGGTCATGGATCTTTTAAAATATTGAAATTAGGGTCATAGTCATTCAAAGAAAAAAAACTGCCATGCTTTATACACATCAAGTCACAAAAATAATAATCATAACAGAGACAGAAATAAGTCAAGATGATCCAATACTATTTTGAAGGCTACAATGATATAGCTTTCTCTCTACTGAAATAATATTGGGAAATTAGAGGGAGGGAAGAAAGGAAAGAAGAAAGAAGGAAGGAAAGAGAAAGAAAGGAGGATAGAAAAGAAGAAATGAGGGAGGGAAGGAAAGAACGAGGGAGGGAAGGAAGCAGGAAGAGAAGGAAGGGAGGTGGGAGTTAAGGAGGGAAGTGAGGAAGGAAAGAAGCATTTAGTAAGTACCTGCTATATGCCAGGAAATGTGATAAGTGCTTTATAGATATTATCTTATTTGATCCTCAACACTGGAAAGTAGGTACTAACATTATACCCATTTCATAATTGAGGAAACTGAGACAGACAGGTTAAGTGACTTGCCCATGGTCGTATAGCTAGTAATTATCTGAGGCTTTGAATTCAGGTCTTCCTGACTCCAGGTCCAGTATTCTGTCCACTATGCCTCCTAGGGGGGAAATGCTCTACTTCCCTGTCTTCAAAGAGAAAAGGGTCAAATTCTTCTCTGTTGGCTATACTTGAAATGTTTACCTATGAGGGTTTATGCCAACTTTAGTTCCAATCTGTTCACCAGAAAATAACACAAACCATAACAAAAATATCTAAACTATAATTATTTTCTTCTCAAAAACTCCTCTAAGATTCAATAATTACATTTGCTTTAATTTTGTTTCAGCTACCACCAAAGGAATTGTTGGTTTTGTGCGTGAACACTGGAATTCAAATATTGTTTATAGCCCAATATAAAGAGGTCACTGAGCACATTTAAATTTTGAATGAATGAATATCCGTGCATTCACATTTTCATTCTACTCATCATCTAGTTCGTTTGTGTAAACAACTCATTTTTATGGGCAAATGTTTAGGTTTTGTTGAGGCTCATCTGAGAAACAAGGTAGGATAGTCAGATGGACACATTAATACTAACCAAGTTATCAGCCAACTAGTAAGTAATCTGTGGTACCTGGGAAGTCAAGAATATAGATTTTTATAATTAGCAGAGGTGGAGGGTAGGAGGAGAGAAAAATCCAATTCCTCCTTATTGAAATTCTGGCTGCTTTGCTTTAATTTCCTATCCTGATGTTCTCACTCATCGGGCAGATGTGGCCTATTGCACCACTGTTCTCACTTATTTGTTGACATTCAAAAGGTCTGGTAAAATCTATCCACTGAGAAAGAATAAATTTGCTGAGTGACATCTTTCAGTAGTGGTCTGGGCATTGGCTACAGAAAGCTACCTCTCTATCTTATATTCAAAGGAGGATAAGGAGTTAAAAGATTATTGATTTGGTTGGTTTTTAGCATCTATAATCTAGAGTGGGAGTAGAAGATTTGATCTCCTTTTTTTGTTTTGTTTTGTGTTGTTTTGTGCTTTCTAATACAGATGACCTCATCAGCAATCCAGTCAGGGAATTGGACTTAGAATTTAACATTCTCTAACTGATAATGTGGTTCTAGGCCAATTTGCCAAAAAGACTGACCCGCAGATGTGAGAAATCTCTCAAGTGTGTGGGGAAAAGTTCCTAATTATAAATAGGCATCTTTAAAGTTTTTTGCAGGTACTCTTTAGTCATTTGAACTGTTATTTTTTTTTTCTTTTTCATACTACAACAGTGAAGTAATTTGGTTTTTTTTTGTTACAGCCACTTTGAGAATCAGGAAAATGACTGAGATAAGGCATAGTGGATAGAGTCCTAGAGTAAAAACGCACCGAATTCAAATCCTACTTCAAGCGCAATCTTTGTGACCCTGGGCAAATCACTTAAACTCTGTCTCAGCTTCCTCAGCTGTGAATGTGCGTACTAATAGCACCATCAGGGGCTGGAAATCTATTGTCTTGAGGCCATATATGGTCCTCTAGGTCCTCAAGGGCAGCCCCCTTTGACTGAATTCAAATTTGGATCCAGTCATGGAATTGAACTTAGAATTTAGCATTCTCTAACTGATAATGCAGTTCTAGGCCATTTGCCAAAAAAGACCGACCCACAGATGTGGATAGTCAAATCCAAGTTTGGATTTGGTCAAAGGACCACACTTGAGGACCTAGAGGGCTACATATGGCCTTGAGGTCACAGATTCCCCACCCCTGAGCCCTACATCATAAGGTTGTTGCATGTATCAGCTTATCAGTTGAGATAATGTAAACATATGAAAAGTGCTTTCCAAACTATAAAGTGCTAGAAAGAATTAGCTGTTATATTTCAACAAGCATTTATTAAATGCCTTCTATTTGTCAGATACTGTTCTAAGTTCTAGGGATACAAAGATAAAAAAAAAAAAAGAAACATTCCTGCACTCAAGTAGCTTACATTCTAATAAGTACATTAGCATTAGAACTTTCAGACCCTGAGCTAATTCTCAGCAAGTGGCTTTGTGCTGCTTGAATGCTATAATGGAGTGGTCATAGGACCTGTTCTTCTGTCCTTGATATAATAACCTTAAATCTCTTTGCATCTTTGGGGATCTTTCCATCACTGTCAAGAAACAAATATCCTGGTAAACTAGTGTTTTGTTAAACAGTTGAGTGGTGAATAGAAAGGGGGAAATGGCATATTTGGAATTCTTCACCCTTCTCCTGTAAATTGATGCCTCCTGGAACTTTTTATCACAGTCACACCCTAAGCTATATTAGAATTTAGAGAAACAATTAACATCTCTGGTTAGAGCTTTGTAGACTATGAGAGAGACAAACCTACATATATATAAATGCAGCACAGATACCCCAAACACAACCTAACATTCTTGCACACTCACATGCAGTCTATTTCTCATTGCTCATTTTTTAAGCTCTTTCCACATGCCACATTTAAATTTGCCAGATATGTTATGATTGTGTTACAGGAGGATGCTTTATTTGGGGAAATTGTCTTAGATAGTAGAAGGAATACTAGCCTGATTCAGAGGATGGACAGGGGTTCAAGTCTCACCTTTGATGTTTGCCATGTTTGTGTGTGTGTGTGTGTGTGTATGTGTGTGTGTGTATGTGTGTGTGTGTGTGAGAGAGAGAGAGAGAGAGAGAGAGAGAGAGAGAAAGAAAGAGAAAGAGAGAGAGAGAGAGAGAGAGGAGAGAGAGAGAGAGAGAGAGAGAGAGAGAGAGAGAGAGAGAGAGAGAGAGAGAGAGAGAGAGAAGAGAGAGAAGAGAGAGAGAATGGAGAGAGGCAGACAGACAGACAGACAGACACACACACACACACACACACACCCTGGGCACGTGACTGAACTCAATGTCCTCACCTGGAAAATGAGGGTGTTGGTTCAGATGACCCCTGAAATCCTTTTCACCTCTGTCTCTATGAAATTTCTACTTCTATGTCTGTGATCCAAAGAGAAAAGAGGGAGTTGTAAAAAAAAAAAAAAAACAAAGGAAGTAGTCAAAGTATGAACCTTTGTACATTCACATTTGCAAAATGAAATGTGAAAGAAAAATAGAGATAGAATCCTGTCCTTTTTTTTAAGTGACTGAAAGTGTTTTTAGGGTGAAAGTTCCTGATGGTTGCTGAATGTAAGAAAGCCAAGCTGCACTCCACCAAAATATTAGATCTTCCATTTGGATTACTTAAAAGATTAGTTACTCCAATTAAATCTGTTTGCTAACAGTTTTGCCACCTGTAGGCCAGACCAACTGTAGGGAAATGTCACTGTGAGGAAATGTCATTGCAGCAAAAATTTTCTCTATATTGTGGGGGAGACAGAAAAGGAATGATACATAAAAGTCAAATCCCCCCCCCCTTCTCACCAGGTTTTTTAAAAATGCAATCAGAAAAGTTTGGTCAAATCAGAGACATACATGTAATGGAAAGATTGTAGGCTCAGGGAATCTTGTTTCCAATCCCAGATTTGAGGATTACCTGAGTGACCTTGGGCAAATCACTTAACCTCCACAGGTCTAGGCTTTTTCATCTGTAAAGTGGGGGGTCTTGGATTATCTTTAGAGATTATCTCTAAAGTCTCTTCCAACTTCATCCTCCCAGGAAGCTATCTCCTTTACCTTACTATGCATCACCTGTAGCTATCTCAGTTTGCTATTTATCGGTATCCCACATAGTCTTTAATTATCATTTATATACATTCATATAAATATACCCAAACAGAAGAAAATCTCCCCCCTTATATGTGTGAACATTTTCATTTACCATAATTGGAAAAAAGATAATAGCAAAATCAGGTGCAGTTCACACTTGACAGTAGATAACGCCTCAGGCAAATGTTGAAAACAACTTTTGTTAGCATTGTATGTTAGTCTATTATTAGACATCAGTTATAACATGTGAATATGTCAATACAAAAATTCCATAGCATCTTGACTTGTAATGCTAAAAATGGACAATTAAAAGTATAAATAATTGTAAAAAAAAAGTTTAGTAAAACATGGATCATAGAAGTGATATGCAATATTCCCCTCAAAGCATTTTGGAGAGAATTTTCCCAAGTCATTTGGACTAAATCTCTCTCATGTAGATAGAGGATATTACTAGGCAGCATTAACTAAATTGTTAAGATAAGATTATATCTACTATGGCGTGACTAGGTGCTGCAGGGGATAGAATGCTGGGTCTGGAGTCAGGAAGACCTGAGTTCAAATTCAGCCTCACTAGCTGTGTGATCTTGGGCATTTCACTTAACTTTGTTTGCCTCAGTTGCTCATCTGTAAAATGAACTAGAGAAAGATATGGAAAACCGTTTCAATATCTTTGCAAAGAAAACCCCAAACAGATTTACAAAGGGTCAGACACAACTGAAATGACAAAATGACAATATCTACTATGGTTGAGAAAATCCTAAGTTTTATGCAGACTTGATTTTCATTTTCATCTCTGTGGGGCATGTAAGTGAATTACAAAGTTTAAATATTATAAATAGTTCCACCAGCAGATATGTTTCAACATCCACTAAAGATCAATGAAAAAATGATTCTAAGTACTCTCAATGAATCTGAGTCAGAAGACCCAAAGAAATACATTTCAGGATACCTAAATTAACACTTGTGTAATACTACTTCTGAGAAACTATTGATTAATGGCTTTGGGATCATAGCAAATATGGAAGATTCCAAAATAAAAAGGGGCAAACATCCTGATTTTTTCAGAAAAGGGAAAAAGATAGCTTCTCAGAAAAAAAAAGTATTACTTACTAGTCTTTGAACTAATTTTTGAACTAGTTTTAAAGTAGTTTTTGAACACAGGAAAAAATATCAAAATGCATTTAGTAAGAATACATTATATTAAAAAATAATATATTATACCCTCTTAAGCTGTGTGTTCTATACTTTTAAAAATTTGGGAGGTCTAGATTCCATTGATATAAGAAACTTTCCCAAAGTAAATCAGTACTGCCTCACCAACTTCCTGCCTTTAGAATGTTGCTTGGGGCTGTGAATGGGAAAGTGACTTGCCCATGGTCACATACCTAATATAGGCAGCTAGTGTGTCTAGAAAAAATAGTTGAACTCAGGTCTTCTTGACTCTGAGGACAGCTCTTTATTCACTATACTAATACCTCCAATCTACAAATATTGCTTAATAAATGTTGATTCTTATATGGTCAGTGGAATTAAGTTGAATTGAATTATCTTTTTTGAAATGGGTATTAAACAGAGTAGGATAAGATTATTGATAGTATATCTAGATTTTGGCAAGATATTTAATAATGTATCATATATATATGTTTGTATCTATATGTGTGTATATATAGTGTGTACATCCGTATACACACATATTAGAACAAAGAGAGGTGGGGCTAGGTGGTGCAGTGAATCTCGAGCACCAGCCCTGGAGTCAGGAGGACCTGAGTTCAAAACCAGCCTCAGATACTTAACACAAAAACTAGCTGTGTGACCTTGGGCAAGTCATTTAATCCCAATTGCCCTCAAAAAAAAGGCAAAAAAATTTAAAAAGAACAAAGAGAGATATATGATTTCTAATATTCTCCCTTGTAAGCATAGTCATTTGTATATGTGTATCCCTTCCTTTCTCATATAATAGACTACAAACTCCTCAAAAAAACATCTATGTCATCTAATTTGTTTTCTCCACAGCCCAAGACAGAATCTTAGACAAGACATGATTAATTAAATATTGGTTGAATTGAAGTGAATTGCAAAGCTGGAGGACTGAACTCAAGAGATCATTACTGGATTGAGGTGAACAGATTAACATGGAGAAAGCTCTCCACTGGCATCCCTCAGAAATCTGTCTTTCCCTCTTCAATAGTTTTACCAATGACTTAAAAGCATAAGGCATATCAAATATAAAAGTTGAAAGAAATAGCTATCATTTCCTCTTGGATTCTGACGAAACTTCTTAGATTACAAAGATCCAAAAATATCTAGACAGGCTGGAACAATATTCTGAATTAAATGTAATAAAATGTTCATTGTAAATTAGGAAGTAAAATTAAAAATACCAACTACACATATGAAGTATGGGGGAGATAGAAAATATGTGAAAAAAAGGATTTAGTGATTTTAGTTAATTGAAACCTCGAGATGCCTTAGTTGTATGGTGTGATTTAAAATAAACAAATCTAACTGGATGTAGTTTTGGATATGTCCAATGTTTGATTTGTTTTGTTTGACAAACTATTTGTGATAAAGAAAGACTTCTCTTTGGAAATGAGGAGGAATTAGTATTAGTGGTAGAAAACCCCTTACTCCACTCCCCCAAAAGAGGGTATTACAATATTTAAAACTATAACCTATAAGTTTAAAACTAAAATTATAAAATATTGCAATATTTAAAACAAGGCACAGGATAAAGCAAAAAGGGGTTCAGAAAAGGACACAAATACAGTGATCTTGTTATTACCTTGCTAAATATAATGTACTTTGAAAACTCCATAGATTAGATGTGATTGGTTTCATAAACAAACCTTTTTTTTATTCTTTTATATTGAAAATTCGTGTTTGTTTATGATTGCTAAATTCAAAATAAAGAGGTTTTTTTTAAAACTAATGTGACCCTAGACTGAATTAAAAAGTGTATAAGAAAAAAAAAGATAATAGAACCAATGTACTTTGTGCCATTTAGAACATACTTCAAGAATTTAAAAGGGACATTGGTGAGAAAAGAAGACCAGGATGGTGAGAGGACACAAAGCTATCTCATGAGAAATAATTGCAGGATCTGGGGGGGGAATTTGAAAAAAAGGAAAAGTTAGAGGAGAGAATAGTAGTTATCTTTAAGTATTTGAAGAATTGCTATATGAAAGAGGTGTTAGATTTGTTCAATGTAGCTTAGAAATGTAGAACTAGAAGTAACAGCTGTTTGTTACAGGGAAACCTTTTTGATTTAAAATGAAGATAAACTCTCTAATAATTAAAGCTGTTTAAAAATCAAATGAACTTTTTTATTAGGTAAGGTAACCACAATATTAAAAGTATTCAAGTAGAACCTAAATGGTTCATGACTGAAATGGGAGGTGAAACAAAAGGCTTCTAAGAAGTATGTATGTATGTATGCATGCATGCATATATATGTATACATGTGTGCGTTGAAATGCCTATAAAACATACCATACACATACATACATACATACATGACTGTGTGCATATATGCATGTGTGTGCATAGATGTGTATATATATTTTTGAAATATGATGCCATTCTATAACATATTTGCTCAGAAGACTGACCTGGACCTCTTAGAATTCTTTCACGCTTAGAAATGTAATTGTACATTTTGATAGTCTCAACAAGGTTTGTCAGTATCTTAAATCAAAATGCAAATCAATGAATTATAAATGGGGGGGGGAGGAAAAATAGGATTCCATGGCAGAGCCCCTCCAAAACAAAACTAGAAAGGGGAAAAAAGTTAATCTGTAAATTTCTATGATTTGTCAATCAGTAAATTCTAGGAATGGAAATAGTACCAAGAATTTGGGTAAGAAATAAACTTGTAAATTGGACCAGTTGCCTCAACAGGGCAGAAATTAGCCATTTAGAGTGAAACATTCACTTAGTTTGATCAACTGACAGCAGTCAGAAATGTTGTTGAGTTTGAGTGGCTAATTTGTTATGGCCATTAACACATCTTAATCTCCTCCACTGGAATCTTTGGTAAAGGTTAGCAGCTAATATTCACAGTCTAAATGACTTGTCCATGCTTGAGAGGTTACATATATTTTTGGAGTTCTAGAACACAAGCTCCAGGCTTCTAAAAATAGTCTTTCAGGAATTCTTCTCTAATACCCACTATCCAAAAATGATCTCTCCCTCCTCTGAATTCCTAGGGTGTTTCATGTGTACATCTCTTCTTTTTATTTGTTTAGTTTACCTTGGATTCAAGTTCAAACTCTTTTGTCAACTCTTCAAGCCCTCCATGATATGGTATACCTTTTTCCCTTTCCCATTTTAATTCCTACCCATAATTCCAAAATTTAAATTAAATAACACATCCTCTAGCCTTCCTTGATCTCTCAGTTCATTGGGACTAGGTTTTATCTAAACTTTGAACTTTACTCAATGCATAGCACAGTACTCATATATTAAGGACTTTATTTAAAAAAACTATTCTTGAATTAAAATGATTTTAAGGTTTATTCTAGCATTACACATGTTATGAATCTACTTAGGTAACTTAAAATCACAGAGTAAATATATGTGGGTGGCATAGTGGATAGAGCACTGTGCTTGGTATTAGGAAGACTTATCTTCCCCAGTTCAAATTCAGTCTCAGACATTTACTAGCTCTGTGACCCTGGACAAGTCATTTGACCCTGTTTGCCTTAGTTCTTCATCTGTAAAATGAGGTAGAGAAGGAAATGGACAAACTGCTCCAGCATTTTTGCCAAGAAAACCCAAAATGGGGTCATGGAGAGTCAGGTATGACTGAAATGACTCAACATTTTGAGCTGAAAGAAATCCTAAAAGATAGCTAATTCAGCTTCTTTATTTTAGACATGGGTAAACTGAGTCTCAAAGAGGTTATGGCTTGCCCAATATCACACGAGTAATATGAGACAGAGGGTAAGATTTGAATCCTTGTAGATTGACTCAAATCCAGGGCATGCTCTATTCTCCCATTCTAATGGTACTTGAGTTGATCCATAAAGAATGTTAGAGATTCTAAGAAGTAAAGGGGAGAAGGGAAATGCATTCAGTGCATTGAAGGGAGCCTGTGAGAAGATGCAGAGACTAGAGATGAAATGTGAAGTTCAGACCAAATAACAACAGACTTATTTGAATACAGCAGTGAGTGAATGAAAGGGGAAATATGAGATCATGTCAACTCGGGCTAGAGCAGCTGGGCCCAAATCAAGCTTGTCTACTGGAACTGCCGTATAGCATAAACATGAGTATACACACATGCACATACACACACACACACACAGAAGCATCCATGGTTGAAAGAATGCAATATGAATTGCCACTGTGTGTTTTTTAAAAAAAGTTTTGCGATAACTTTGTTTAGATTATTCCACTTCCCCCCTTACCCTCCCTCTTTTTTCTTAGGCTCTGTCTTAATCTTCCAAAGTGAAATCTTTCCTTTGCTTCATGTTTTCTTGTAACCATATTTCAATAGCACTTAATCAGTGATAAAACTGCTTTGATTTATTCACAGCTGTGGATATTATTGTTGAAATCTCTGTAAGTGCTTCAGCGTGGTATGATTGGAGCAATAGCATTTAAGAGTCCAGAGGCAAGTCAGAAAATTAACCACTGGGTTTTCTGAGGCTTCAATTAACTGCATAGGCAGCACTGAGCACAATGAGAAAGTTCCGAAGAAACTTACTCTGCAGTATGTAAAGTGCCAGGCAGCTCCTTCATAAATGCTGCTGGAAGCATGACATCACCAGGACAAGCTTCCATTGGCTGAGCACACCCTAAAGATGGTATAGAATTTTGATGGAGAGGACACAGCTGAGCAACCTTTCTCCCCTTTTAATTCCTTGACAGTTTTAAAATCTTTTCTTCCACTGACCTGAGATCAATTCTGCCTCTGACTCTTACTGTCAGTGTGATTTAGGGTAAGTCCCTTAACATATCTTGGCCTCAGTTTCCTCATTTGCAAAATGAAGGAGTTGGACCAGATAGCCTCTGAGATCTTTTCAAGGTCTAGAGCTTTGATCCTATAATTTAAAGTAGTAATTGTTGCATCGTGGGCAGCTAGGTGACTCAGTGCAAAGAGTGCTGGGCCTGGAGTCACAAAGACCTTGAGTTCAAATCTTATTATCTGTGTGACTCTGGGCAAGTCACTTAACCCTGTTTGCCTCAGTTTCTTCATCTGTAAAATAAGCTGGAGAAGAAAATGGCAAACCACTCCAGTGTCTTTGCCGAGAAAACCACAAATAGAGTTATGAAGACTCAGATACAATTAAAATGACTGAACAACAACAACTATGGCATCTCAAGTGGATTTTTCTTTTTGGCTTTCTTTAGGGCCCACTAGAGACTTGACCTATGATGAGAAATCCTACAGCTTTTTTTTTTAATGTCATTCATTCATCTGTCTCATTCATTCATTCATTCATTCATTCATTCATTCATTCATTCCACAAACAGATGACTATTTCCTGTTTGAATAGTTCTAGATACCAGAGAGGAGGGAAGGAGATAAAAAAACAGGCAAACCTTGTCTTAAGGGAAAAAAAATGCAGGCTCCTCACAAGGACTTTCCTGACATGCCCCTCCCCCCCAACACACACACTCCTCCTTGTTCATTCTCTCTTCCTCAAGTAGAATATAAACCCTTTGAGGGCAAGAAGTATATTTATTTTGGTCTTTGCACCCACAGTGGCTTCCACGGTGTCTGGGACTTAAACTCTAGGGGAATTGATTTAAATTGAATCAAATTTTACTTTTAAAGTGTCATTTTTTTTGTCACACTAAGCTTAAGAACCAGTACATGACACCTCTTTGGCATTCTTTTCAATAGGATTTTATGTGAATTAGAAGGGAAATGTTAAATACATTTTTATAGCCATCTTTAACACTTTTTACTTACTTCATGCCCTTTTCCAAAGCACTCACCCTTATAACTACACGCTGTTTAAGGTCAGCAGCTTCTAGATATTTTCTGGGTACAAGAAGTAATATCATTCCACCCTGAGCTAGGCTTGTGCTATCCCATAGATTTCCAGTACTTAGGGCAAGTGTTCCTTGATGTCAACAAGATCTCTGTGATCATATGCTGACCCATCGAAATGCTGATATTTCATTTCATTCTATCTAGCTCAGGTGATCACACTTTTCATGTGATAAATCAATCCTAGAGGTAGAAAAGGATATTGGAGAATATCTTGTCTAACCTTCTCACTTTAGAAATTAAAAAAAAAATGAAATGCCCAGGAAGATATGTGACTTGCCTAATATAGTCACATGTGACAGAAAGGATTCAGGATCCTCTCTTTGATCCTGATGTTTGTGCCAGTGGTGTGTGACCCTTCATGACCCCATTTGAGGTTTCCTTGGCAAAGATACTAGAGTGGTTTGTCATTTCCTTCTCCAGCTCATTTTAAAGATGAGGAAACTGAGGTAAACAGGGTTAAGTGACTTGCCCAGGGTCACATTGCTAATAAGTGTCTGAGTCTGGATTGGAACTTAGCAAACCAGAACTAGTGTTCTGTCATGCCTCCTATAGTGTATAATCTCTCTATCCTTTCATTCTTACACATTGCTACCGAACTGGAGGCACCATGTACACTGGAAACAAGTACACTGTACACAAGTACACTGGAAAGAAGACTGAAAAATCAAGTCAAGGAGCTAGGGTCAAATCTTTACACTTGTTTTCTGAGTGGCCTTAAGACAAGTCACTTTCTCTCACTGAGAGGTAAAGTTTTATCTCTAAAATGAGGGCATTGGACTATGAGTTTTCTGAGTTCCTTCCCCACTCTAAATCTATTACTTTATGAGCCTTTAATTAAAACCTAAAATTAAAAATTATCTTAGTTGAACTTTGATAGGGCAAGGATACTTTAAAAAACAAATTTATCTATAGCCAATAGAAATACATATGACTGTGTTTCATAATTTCATTTTTTTTGTACTCTGAATTCATGGATTTCAAAGTTAAGGAGATATGTGATATCATGCCTCCATTTTATAAGGAGAGAAATTGAGGGTTCAAATTTGACACACTGTCAGCCCCAGAGAAAAAGGAAAAACACAGCATGTTTTAACCCTTGGGTTAAAAAAAAAGAAGAATCCCTTTAATCTAAAATTTATTCTACTATTTATTTTACTTTATTTTAATTTTTTTTGGTCCAGACCTGCAATTTTATTTCAGCAGGGGAACTTCCAATATACAAATTGCCTCTACTGATTTAAGATGCACAATTCATCTATAACCTATAGTTTCCCAAGGTTTCTTCACTTTTTTTTATGTTATAGACCCCTTTGGCAATCTGGTGAAACCCCTGGACTCCTTCACAGAATAATGTTTTAAATGCATGAAATGAAAGACAAAAAGATGCAGAGGAAATTAATCATATTGACATGCAGTTCACAAAAAATTGTAATAGTTTTTTTTCCCCAATTATATATCAAGACTGTTTTTAGCATTCATTCTTACAAAATTTTGAGTTCCAAATTTTTCTCCCTCCATTCTTCCAAAAATGGTAGGTATTTTGATATACCTACCTATTTTGATATACATGTGCTATCATGTAAAACATATTTCCATATTAGTTAAGTCAGTTCACAAAATTTTAAGACAAAAACAAGGTCAAGAATGCCTACTGTCAGTTGCCAAGTCCACTGAGAAGTCATCACTTTCCCCCAGTCTCACAGATAATAAGTGTTCAAGGCACGACTTGAACCCAGATCTCTCCCTTCTCTCCAAGATACCATGCTGTCAACTCCTCCTATGTGTATCCTTGCAAAAATCATTTTTACCCCAGCAAGGTATATAGTTCATGAACAAATTCAATATGGTTTCCACCTTTTGCTGGAAACTGCTAACAGCCTCTGTACTGAAATAGTAATGAAATTAAGAAACTCTCTTCCTTGAGGGGAAAATGTTGAAAATGTGATACAAAGCTCCTTTTGTCTAATCATATTAATGTTGATGTTCTCTTACCCCAGACCTTAGCTAGAGCCGGAGCCAAAATCTATATTAGTTTAATTTTAAGTGAACTCATGAAGAAGTGCATAAAGACAATTAGACGCCTTAAAGGTATTTATAGTCCCACCATTCCCTGACTTGTGCTATTGGCTGGGGCTGTCCTATAATATAGAACCACGGTAGCTTAAATGTATTCTTCTGTAGGAGGGGCTGGACTTTTAGGACACTTCCAGTCGCTTTTATTTTAACCACTGAGGCAAACGGGGGCTCATTAACGAGCATAATAGGATTAGACACGAAGGAAAAAAAAAAAGACCCAAACTTTCTAATCTCATTTGAAAGAAAGTCCTCGCAAGGCAGACAAATACTTTCTTTTCACTGTCTTTTTGAAGAAACATTACAGTGAAACTGACTCAGATGGATAGAATAGGGAAGAAGATAAGTCATATCGTAGAGTCTCTCACTGACTTAGGCAACAGAAGCAATGCTTGGCTTCAATAAAAAAGGGATGTACAACACCACCCCTTTAAGTCCCATCGCAACCCCTCATTAAGCTCAGGTAGGCAGAATTTCTTTATATAAAAAATAGGGAGTCGACTGTGACTTTCTCCTTTGGTGGAGGACATCAGCCAAATGAAATGATCTACACTCGTGGTGGTTGCCTATTATCTTTCAAACATGTCTGGGGAAGAGGTTACTTTTCAATGAAGTGGAGAGCTCCCAGGCTCGGCCAAGCTCTCTCAGGTGACGCGCGTCTCTGCCAGGCTCCCGCTGCTCTGTGAGTGGGAGGGTGCTTAATCTCTTCACAGTTGCCACAGTTAGGGGTCTATTGTTAAGACCTGCCTGAAAGCTTGCAAAATGACATTCCCCGGTGTGATTGAGTTTTAATGTAAGATTACAACCCATAGATCAAAGTGAGGGGGATATTTGGGAAGGGGCTGTTAAGAATTGCTTGAGCCTGAGCAGAAAAAAAGATAATTATATTGCGTGATTTAAAGTTGTTTCTGTTCCTGTCACTCAAAAACTAAGTTTGCTCTCAAGATCATCAGTTATGTGGAGAAACATGCATGCATACGCACACACATACATGCACAATACATATGTGTACATACCTATATACACACATACAACACCTGTGTATATACACTAAATTTCTGTTTATATTCATATGTAAAATTAATATACACATATGTATGTATATATATTCAAGTGTGTATATGCACACATACAAATCGGTGTTTATATATGGGTATATGGTAAATATATGCAATTCATATGTATGATAGCATTTATAGCTAATATGTAAAATTAATATATACCCATATATATAAAAATAAGTGCACATGCATATATACTTAATATATAAAATGTATGTAATTAATACACACAATTACCACAACATATGTACACATGTGTGTATATAAACACACAAATATTTGTATATATAGTTAATATGTAAGATTAATATTCCTTAAACTTAATAATGAACAAAATATATACATATGAGTAACTAAACTATAAAATTATACATACATACATGTATGTATACACACACATAGGGAAGCTAGGTGACACAGTAGATAGAATGCTAAGCCTGGCATCAGAAAGACCTGAGTTCAAATTTTACCTCAGACACTAACTGTGTGACCCTGGGCAAGCCACTTAACCCTGTTTGTCTCAGTTTCCTGATCTGTTAAATGACCTGAAGAAGAAAATGGCAAACCATTCTAGTATTTTTGCCAAGAAAATCCCTAATGGGGTCATGAAGAGTCAGGCACAACTGAAACAACTCAACAACAGCCATATATACATATATATGTATATGTGTGTGTATTATATTCATTGCTATGTTGTTAAATTTAAGAAATATTAATTAAAAGACATCCTTAAGGGTGTTAAAAAAGAGACCAAATTTCTTTTGATGGTGGTCATAAGTATGAATTCATGGTGTGTCCAGGTATATTATCCAGGTATACCCTGTTACCTCAAAAAAAAAAAGTTGTTTTGTATTGCATTTTTAAAAAAAAATAAACATTTTAAGTTCATGTTACATATTAATTTTAAAATTACTTTAAGTTTTAATTTCTAAAATTTTCTGAAAAAAGCTTACATCTTTCATAATTGAGTATTCAAGAAATTTTTGTCTTAAAAATTCGTAGGTGTACAGTTTAATAAGTAATTTTGCATATATCTGAGGTGTGTGATTAAAGAGAGCTGTCAACCACATGTGTGTCACATTCTACCTTTGCTGGTAATGAATTCTTGAAAGAAGAAAAAAATGTACAAAAGACGTGGGAGCACATGATTCCAGTTTTGCTCATATGCAATAATTCAGCCTGGACTGAGCTATAGTTTACCTTTGCACAATTGATGCAAAAAACCTTTGCTAAGCAAACTATTGTCATCAACAGGATTGTAGTGGGCATGCTGAACCTACTTAAGGAAGTTCTTGAAAGAAATTTAGAACGCTCAGTTATGCTGTTAATCAGACGTGATTCATATGTATTCATCATAAGTGACAACACTTGCTTGAAGTCATTTCTTATGAGATCGGCCAAATTCTGAAAAAGACTATTTGGAAGTAATAAAACTTGAAATTTTGGAAAACATTTTAAAATTTAGTCTTTTCATAAATTCAGACTGACCCAGCAATTTATCTAAATTATAGGCTTTTAAAAATTGTACTTACAGTACACTGTCTCAAAAGTCTTAATGCAATTTAAAGCTTTAATAAGTACAAAATGTCACAAACTTACAGTATAGTTTTTAATATACTTTGTCTTAAAAATTTTATTCTTGAATAGGATGAGTAGAAATGTTCCTCAGTGATCTCAAAGTTTCCAGTTACTTACCTCTCCTGTAAACCTCCTCATTATTCAATTAAAAAATAAATACTTCTTTGCTCTTTCCTTATCCAAAAGTATGAGAACAGGCCGCATAGTTAAATTGCATATAATTCCAGATTCCTTTAGATTATACTCTTGAAGTTGAACTGATTTTGCAAAAATACCTGTGAGAAAAAGTTAAATATTTAGAAACCACCTGCACTAAGCCTGTTATTGAGGGTGATTTGTAATGGTTTCTAAATATTAGAGGTGTAGTTGCTGCCTTGTCTAACACTGACCTCAACACTTCACATGACTGATTTTGTAAGGATCTCTATGTAAGGTGCTTAGATGTTTCACTGCTTCTCCTTGACACAAACTAATGATATAGACTGCTAAACATGGTGACATGATTAAACAGCGATGTTAATTAGTGGCTCCTGTAACCGACTTGATCCCTCTTTTTTAACAGCATTTGTTATGCGTGCACAAAAGTTAAAGAGACAGAAGTAAATTTCCCTTTATGGCATCTGCTAATAGCAGTAGGGGTCCAGGAAATGCATTTAAACCATCTAGCAAGACATATGAGGTCCAGCTTCCTGCCTGAGGGATTGTCCAAAGCCATGTCTTTGTGGGAAAGAATATGACAATTTTCCTATGGGCAGTAATCATTTGTACTATTACTTAGATGTCATGTATTGATGATCCCATTTCAATCAAACATATCTCATTCTGAGAGCTTTTGATGGGAGGAATTTTTGGAAGGGTTTAGGAAGGTTAAATCTGTGAGACATGGCTTCCATCTGGAATGCATTAGCTACAAAGATTTATTAGTCAGAGTGCCTCTGCATAATGTTCCATAGAAGGCAAAGCCCTGCATCTAATTTCCAGCATGATGTCTATATGAGGAGTGATCTTTGAAATATCATAGGTGACAATCAAGTTTGTTATAAAAACAGTAAATGCACAGGATTTTCATGGCGGCTATTTTAAATCCCTCATGAGGGCTGCTAGGCAGGTAGTTGATTTGTTGACAAATGATAAAACCACAGGAATAGCAACATGCATGAAATTTTAAAATCAGATCACCCTTTTAAGCAGAAAGAGTCACATCAGGAAAATTATTAGCATTTAATGGTTGCCTTTTTGTTTTTCCTGTGAGTAAAATGGCATTAGAAAATAATAGCACCAGTACTCAGCTACCCAAACAAGTGCATTCCCCTTCTGATTAAAACTGTTTTAAGAGTTAGTGCTGTTGATCAATAAGTGATGCAGGAAAAGCTTTATAGCATCTCATGCATTAGACAGACTTAGCTGACACTATTCTGAGCTGTGATGTGATTGGTACAAATGAAGAATTATTGGGGTGCTAGAATTTCAGATTCCCTTGTTAACTGTGGACAAGGCAATAAGGGAAGCAAATGGGCCTGAATAACTCAGGCTTTCCTTTATCTACTCAACTGTACAAATATACTCACACATTCATACATATATGTGTATGTGTGTCCACATGCACACACACACACACGAAAGTAATTTGATAAAATGGGACTTTTACAATTTTTTATCTCTTCCTACTGAAAAGATAACTTTATCTCACAGAAATCACTTGCCATCTTCATTCTACTTCATTCCTCTACCTCTTCCTTTTTGCCTTCCCCTTTCTTCTAAACTTTAATGCAATATAGTGTGTAAATATTTGGGAGTAAATATAGCCTTCCTGGCTCAGCAAAGTTTGTCTCTAGGAATCAACCATGGACCAATGTATCTGTTCACAATTTTCTCTGACTCTCCTGGAAACTTAAAACAAGATGACCAGTGATAAGAAAAGACATTACCCAACTATTTCTTTTTTTAAAAAGACTACTTATTCAGATCATGCTGCAGTATCTAGTTTTTGGACTTAAAGGGAAAAGTGTAGTGAGTCTTATATAACGTTTGGGGCTACATTGGTCTTCAGGTTACAAAGAAGATGTTTTACCTAGAGTTAAGCTAGTCCAATTTGATAATGAAGAATTGAAGCCTTGTCCAATATGGCGGCCAAGACTTGAACTTGGGTCTTCTGAATAAAGCTGTACTCTTTCCACTGAATCATGTTGCCTCCTTCATTGATGACCCAAATGTATGGTGAGCGCAGAAGGACATTTTGGCATAACAGAAAGGGTACTGGAGTCCTGGCACTATAACATCACCTGTGTGAACAGGGACATGTCATTTCATCTCTTTGGGCCTTATTTTTGTTGACAATAAAACAAGGGGATTGGGTATGATGATCCTGAAATGACTAATTTACTGTTTTTTCTCCTTTACTTCCATTATGCTGAATGAAGAAGCAGCATTTATAATTATAAATGAATTGATGATATTAATGAAGAGGATAATTGCCAGAACTTCCTTACTAGAAGAAGAAATGAGGCACAAGGTTTTGAATTTGAATTCTTTGGCCTGAGCTAGGTCCCTTTCTCTCCAGATATGCTATGGCTACCCTTCCTTGGGAACCCATTCAGAGAACACTCTTGCCTCTTATCAAGACAGTCCGTGGGTCAACAGTGGGTAGGCCACATATGTCCACAGCCTAGGAAACATTTCATTCAACTCCTTCTTTGGTCAAACTGAGCTTTTATCCCCAAAGAATTTCTATCCCAATGTCCCCCCGTTGATTCTCATTTTCTTTGGGCTAAATGTCAAAAATTCCTTAGCAATTTGGGGTTCAATTCAAGTCTTCACTTTTTTTCCCGTTGATCTAGTTGATTTGATAATGCTTTCACATTCAATGAACTGAATTAATTCTATCTAGTATCCTTTTCACCTGTAAAATTCTAGGATTCTTTGACTTTACTTCTTTCAGTTGGATGATCACTCTACTTAACAAAGAAAACAGAAGCTAAGTAAGAGTAGAATCCCTTTGAAACGTTCTTGTCTTCTCTTTTTAGGGCATCTTTCTATACACTCATATCTATCATTTTCTTTATCTCATGAAATCTATTTTCTTAAAGTCAAGGTCCATTGTGACCCTATCCAATGTTCTATTTATTGGCTAGTACAAACTCGAAAATGACTTTTCATTTTCTACCTAGATTTCTCTCTTTTCCACTTTCAACAAACATTTTTAGTGTGATGCCTCTAACAGATATATGGATAACTGAAATCTCCTCTTACTACTACATTGTACTTCTTTTTTTTTCTTTTTGGAGGGGAAGAGGCAGTGCAATTGGGGTTAAATGACTTGTCCAAGGTCACACAGCTAGTAAATGTTAAGTGTCTGAGGCCAGATTTGAACTCAGGTCCTCCTGATACCAGGAGAAGTGCTCTATTCACTGTGCCACCTAGCCACCCCCTAGGTGTATTTCTTTATAAGTCCTGTGACCTATTTGGAAAGCATCATTGATATTTTCCAACTGGATGGGTAATCTGTAGTATACAATGCATAAGTACCTATGATACCTTTCTTGAGTTGTTTAAGGCTCACAGCTATATGAGTAGAGTTATTCTAAGAAGTTTTAAAATAGATCCAAGGATACCATGATCTTCCAGTAGTCTGAAATACATAAATACCTTTTGATTATGGTATGGTGATGATAATTAATATTAATACAGCACTTACTCAGTTCCAGGCACTGTGCTAAGAGCCTTACCATTATTATCTCATATGATCCTCACAACCCTGGCAGGTAGGTACTGTTGTTATCTCCATTTTACAGCAAGGAAACTGAGGCAAGTAGAGATGAGGTGATTTGCCCAGGGTCATACACCTAGTAATTGTCTGAGGCCGTATTTGAACTCTGGGCCCAGCATTCTTTCCACTGTTCTACCTACCTGTCTGACGAAGGTATATCTATGGTTTTCTGAAATGTGAATTCATAGATTTCTTTTGCTTTTCAGGCAAATACATCTGGAAATTTTTCATTTTTATTAGGAAGACTTCACTATGAGCCTACAAATACTGAAAGCAACAAAGTAAACTTAGGAGCCTAGAACTGAATGATTGCCCATATGTTGATAAAGCTGCATGAGAGAAATTTGAAGAAATATTTGTTAAATACCTTGAAGAAAATGACCACTATCTCTTTTATATGAGGAACTCTATAGTAGAGAGTATAGCTAGTTACTTTGCTTTGGTATCATTTTAACTTATCAAATATTTTATTTTAGAAGCCTTTTAAATGTTGTCACTTGTTGCAAACATAAGGATAATAAGTGATATTTTGTTTTGGTTCCATTGAAAAGATGTAGTCATTAAAGACTACTGAAGATAGCATAAAATCATAAATAAATATTGTCCCCCTGGCACAGGTTATTCCAAAAATCTTGGTGCAGGTTTAATCTTTAACAGCTAATAGCAATTAGAGCTATTAATTTAATAGCTTGATGTAGTTATATATGTATATGCATATATACTATATATAATTAATATAGACCTAATAACTTAAGACTGTATGAAGATTTTTGGAACATCATATATTATGAATCACCAATAAAAGAATTAGAGAAAAGCTAAACTTTCTGATATTTTATGATGCAGTGTTCTCGATTTCATTGGAGACCCATAAATTAGAATGGTGGTATTTTTGTTTTTAGTCATGAACAGTTCATTTAAATCAGAATTTGTAGAGAGGGAAAATGCTATGAATTTTTATGAATAAAGGTTAATTTTACTAGAACCAGTAGTAATGACATTCATTACATTTATGTTTAGATTTCCATAAAGAAAACTAACCCGAGAATAACACATTAATTATCAAACATGAATGCCATGCGGTAGGTAAGACTTTCAGAATTCAAAGTCAGGAAGAAATAGCACACACTCTAGTGGTTGCTAGGTGAATGGATGGATATGCCTCAGTCACTTTACCTCTAAGCCTCAGTTTCCTTATCTGTAAAATGGGGACAATAATACCCATTTGACAATAATACAATCTCAGATTTAACTGAAATCATGTACATGAAAGCACTTTTCAAGCTTTAAAGTACTGGATGTATTCATTCTTATTGATAACTGCTTTAGCATTACAATGGAACTTTAAAAAATAGTTTTATAACCCTTCTTTCAAATTTTGTTGTTTTTCAGTCATTTCAATTGTGTTTGACTTTTTCTGAGTCATGGGGTTTTCTTGGCAAAGATACTGGAGTGGTTTGCCATTTCCTTCTCCAGCTCATTTTACAGATGAGGAAACTGAGGAAAGCAGGATTAAGTGCCTTGGCCGGGATCACACAAGCAGTAAGTATTTGAGGCCAGATTTGAACTCAGCAAGATTAATTTTCCTGACTCTCGGCCCAGCACTCTATCCACTGCATTACCTAGCTGCCTCTCTCTCTTCAAACGACAACCATAAATTTTAGTCTGACGTGGTGTGTGTAAGAAGTCTTGTATCTGATAATCAAAAGAATCAGTTGATTCATTCAAACAACCATTTATTTGGAGGACAGGGAAAAGATCACAAACTGCTTGCTTGATTTAGCAATTTTTGATTGAATAATTAGAGTTTATTAGTCCGCTATTAGAAAGCTAGATGGTGCAGTGCATAGAGGGCTGTGTGAAGAGTTAGGAAAATCTGGGTTCAAATCCAATCTCAGACACTACTAACTGTGTGATCCTGGGCAAGTCACTTAATCTTTGTTTGCCTCAGTTTCCTCACCTTTAAAATAGGATAATAATAGCATGTAGCTCCCAGAATTGTTGGGAAGGAAGAAATAACATGAGAATTGTGAAATGCTTAGCATAGTGCCTGGGACATAGTAAGTGCTATATAAATGTTAATTATCATCATTATTATTATTAGACACATTTAATCATAGTTAAACAGCATTCAGATAAGACAAATCTAATGCATTTACCATAATATATTCTAGAATTTTGCCTAAAATTGAGGTTAAGTTCACTGACCTATGGTTGAAGGATCAATAACCTCCCCCCTCCCTTTGTAAGATCAAGACCACATTTGCCCTTCTCTGGACCTCTAGTGTCTCTCCCATTTTCCTCAATATTTCAAGGATCACTGATGGAGCTCTGAGCTATTGCATATACCATTTGTTTCAGTATTCAAGGATGCAGTTTATCTGGTTCAGGTGAACTGAACTCCTCAAGAGCCTGCTAATTGCTTTTTGTTTTAATCTCTCTCTCTACTTATTTTGGGTATCAGCTCTCCACTAGCTTTTTCACTCTGCCCTTTCCAGGTTAAGGACCTTTCTCTCTGACCAAGAAAACAAAAAGATGAAAAGAATTGAACAGCTCTCCCTAATTGCTGTCATCATTCATCATTGCCCCATCCACTCTGAGTATCACTTATGAACTAACAACAAAAATGTTCTTATCCTTCGTTCCTCTCCCTGATCTCTGTTCAATCTGAGCTTTAGTTCTCCTGATCTCTGTTCTTACAAATGCATGCCATTCTTCTGAATTCACTCGAGATTTTCTGTCTTTGCTTTCATTTACTGCACATACCTTTTAAAAATCCAAGTTGGTGATGATTTCCCTTTGCATCTATATCAGTCTCTTTAGACAATTCCCCTTTTTCCCTTCTCACCAGGATTGGTTTTTGTTATATCTTTAGAATTTCATAGTTGAGAATTTCTTGTCTTTGTAAGACTGATTTTCTCTGTAGAGTTTTAGTTGATGACATCCAACTTTTCTTTTCTTTGGAACCTTTTGAAATCTATTTTCCTAAAATCCAATGTAGATGTCAGACAATAACCGGTGCTCCCTCCTTCACTATCACAAATTCGAAGATGAAGTGGCCCTTCTTCACCAAGGTCCTCATTTCCACCCCCAACAGTCTGTGGAATTGATATAGAAAGACATTCTTGGAAAGGTAAAGGTTCCAATAACATTTTGAGAAACAATAGCTTACCTTTGTACAATTCTTCACAGCTTACGTGGGGTTCTAACATGCTTTGCAACCATCTTGTAAAAGACGGGAGGTATTAACAATTTGCACAAACATAAGATTTGGAATTAAAAAGATTCTTGGAGTTCAGCTAATCAATTTAATTCAATTTCAGTTCAGCAAGAATTTATTAAGCAGCTCTTTTGTGATGGAAGGGGTAGACTCTGGGAATGCGAAGACAAATAATAATCATAATTACAATCATAATCATAGCAGCCACTAGTATTTCTGTAAGGGTTACAGAGTGCTTTACAAGTATCTTATTTCATCCACAAAACTACCATGGAAGGTAGGTGACATTATTAATGGCATTTTACAGATGAGAAAACTGAGGCAAATAGAAGTTGAGGGGTTTACTCAGGGTCACCTATCTAGTAAGTGTCTGAATCTGGATTTGAACTCAGGTCTTGAATCCAAGTCCAGCTCTGTCCTTAAGGATTTTATATCCTCTTGGTGACTGGGGGAGTGATTATATAGTAACTTCTAGGCAGAGGATATGAGCCTTATATGAAGGCTAATTTGTTGATAATAGAATGAGGATTCCAGAGTATACAGTAGATGGATAGGATTTAGGGGGATAGGGACATGGGAGGAATGGAACTGCCATGGGAGTAGTAGTCAATGTAGGAAACAGTGGTTTACTTAATCACAGTGATTCTGACTGAAGCCAAAGGGAAGTGAATTGTCATGCCCTTAAAAGTAGCCATGATAGGGTTGAATCATTATCAGTCCTCTAGGAAGAAGTACATACGCATCCACAAGGAAGATTGTGAGTTCATGGTTCTTCCTGACACTTAAGGAGGAGTTGAATGGAGTCTGAAGGTCTGACTCCTTATAGATGGGTGAGGCATATTTGTTATACTTACCTTCCAGACCTTAATCAGGTCAACTTTGCCTCAGGACTCACTACCATATTCAATAGATCTCCCCACCCAGAGTAGAAGTGTCAGGAGTGTCATTCATTGGTAGCTGGGATGGAGAGGAACAGAAAGGGTGGCAAAAGAGATGATGAGTCTCTGGTCCTTCCAGATGGTCAAGGCATGAATGAGTGGGTTTCAAGGACTGACTGTTTACAGAGGGATGTTCAATCCTTTCATTTTACAAATGAGAAAACTGAGCCTTGAGAGAGTTTAAATAATTTATCCAAGATTGCACACCCATTAAGTAATGAAATATAAACTACAACCTTGGTTCTTTGTTTCTCAGGCTATTGTTCTTTCTACATGTCACAGTACTTCTAATTAGCTAATACAAAATTAAATGTTTCTAAATATTCAACCTTCCTCAGAAATTAACTTAATGTTTCAGAAAAGGGCTGTTGTTTCTCATGCCTTCCACCTCCCAACCCTTTGATATTATTTATGAAATTATTCAAGTTCTTTCTTTTCCTTTTAGATTCATATAATTTACTGATCTGCAAAAGGACAGAAAGTGAACAAAATAAAAGTGCACCCTTTTGTCCTTGTGTATCTGAGGTCACATAGATAGCAAAGAACTGAACCAAGATTTGAACTCAGGTCTTCTAACTCCAAATCCATTGTTCTTTCTACATCTACCCTGTTGTTCTGTAAAATATTGGTGAGTGAGGCCATTGATATAATTAAACTATCTCTGAATTTATTAACTATGCTATATTTACTCCATCTCTTTTTACTGGGGTACAATAATTGAGAATTAACTAGAGTATCAAATATTACAGTAATAAAGAAGGCCATGGCTAATATTGTTTTCTTTCATTGTCTATGGGGTCATTTGATTAAATTTGACAAGCCTTTGTTAAGTGCCTGTACCAGCTCTTGTGCCAGGCAATAGAGACACAAAGACAAAATTTAAACAATCCCTACCCTCGAAAGGATCACATTTTAATGAAATACATTTTATGTATAAGCCCAGCACTGGCTTAAAACAAGCACTAAAAACTACTTTACTGTTATTTTTCTCCAAACAAAAAAAATTTTTTTAAAGCAATTGGGGTTAAGTAACTTGCTCAAGGTTACACGGCCAGTTATTTCTGGGTGTGGTGCTAAGTATCTGAGCCCAGATTCGATTCCCAGGTCATCCCAACACGGGGGCCAGTGCTCTTACTCTCTGTGCTACCTGGCCACCCCTCCTCCAAACAAATTTTTAAAAGCCACCTTAGACTCAAAAGTCGTCTACTTGTCCATGCCAGGATTTTACAAATCTATATGGCATTTTGTATTTTTTAGGGGAATTTTTTAAATTCTTGGAATGACATTATATAGACAGTATACCATAACTCAAAGGCATATAGGTATGCACGCACACACACACATACACACCCCCATATGTGATGCACACACACAACTCATATATATGTATACACAGTGTGTGTACATATGCACATATATATGCATGCACACAAAATGCATACATTGTGCATATAAACATATAATACACATACCTGCATTATATACACATAAACAAACATGTTTATACCCGTGTAAATATGCATATAATGCATGGACACCCACATGTATATACATGCAGACTACACACGTGCATGTATATACACACTGTGTGTATGCACACATTTTCACACACAACACAATCTACATATATGTTTGTGTATACACATGTACACACTGTGCATATGTACACAACACACATGCATAAACACGTGGGTTCTGCATGTATTGTGTGCATAAACACATGCATGCATATACCTATATATACACACATGTATTGTATCCCATGTTTGTTTCTTAGAAATCCCATAAAATGCTAGAACCCCTATTCACAGTTTGTATACGCATTTACTGTTCCATTGTGTTCATTCACACTTGATATCCCAAAACAGTTAAGTAAAATGAAGGATATTTTATCTGTCACACATGAGGAGGCTGCACTTATGGATTCAGTTAATGTATTCATTGCTTCTTGCACTCTGGACTCCCATGGGGTAGGGGAAGTGGGGGGGTACCAGTATACCCCAGATGTATATTTGGCCCCAAATTCTGTAGTGTGCTTATGGCTTTCTGGAGTAATCAACATCAGTCTTTGAAACTTTTATTATTTCTATTTTATTTTCATAGCTTTGATCAATATAATCTTCACTAGCTGTAGCAGTGTGAACACCACTGGCCGAGTACATTATAGAAGTCAGTTGTTGAGATAAACGTCTCTTGACAAAGTATAAAAGTCCTGCTTTCTGCATTAGTCAGTCAGTCAGCAGGCATTTAAAAGGGTTTTCACTACATGTTGGACACTAAGATCTCCAGTGGCTTCATAGGATTGTTGAGTTATAGATTTAGAGCTGGAAGGGGACGTTAGAGGTCATCAAACCTAAATGTTGCATTTTATGGACAAGAAAGCTGGCGTTTAAAAAGGTGATGTAACCTACCCAGGGTCACCTAGCTAAGTAAGCATCTAAGGCAGGATTCGAACTCAGCTAATAGACATTGCAAAGTGTTTACAATGACATTTATTGAAGAAAGGTAAGGTAATGGAAGGAAGATAAAATAAAAATTATTTTTTAAACTCTCTTATCCTCCTAAAGTCAACTATTGTATATACTATTCTAATGTTTTATCAATATATAATTTGAAGGCAAAAGCCCTAGTAGTAGTTACTATTATTTTCGGAATTGTTTAATAAATCAATTGATGAGCAAGTCTTTTCTAAGTATTGACTATGTGCCAGGCCCTGTGGTAGGTGTTAGGGACACGAAGACCAAAATTAAAGAGTCCCTAGCCTCAGGGAGCTTGCATTCTATTGAAGGAGACAACATATACCCATGGAACTTTATATAATAAAAGACTGTGGCATTGACAGTAGTCTGTTTTGCAATTTATACAAAAATGAAAAACATTCATTGATTTGTGCTTGTAGGGTACAGTTGGAAAACCTATGTCTGTGTGTGTGTGTATTGTGTGTGTGTGTGTGTGCCAAGGGAGTTGTCTGATTCTTGGTTGTTTCATGACAAATAGATTTGTCCATTTGTTATTGTTCAGTCATGCCTGACTCTTCATGACCCCATTTTGGGTTTTCTTGGCAGAGATATTAGAGTGGTTTGCTATTTCCTTGTCCAGCTCATTCTATAGATGAGGAAACTGAGGCAAACAAGGTTAAGCAACTAGTCCAGGGTCATCCAACTAGTAAATGTTTGAGGTTGGATTTGAACTCAGGTCCATGAGTCTTCCAGACTCCAGGCCTGGCACTTCATCCACTGTGTCACCTAGCTGACCCCTGGTATGTTCATTACTGCCATTTCAAAGAAACTTCTAATTGTGTCACCTTGGCACATAGCTTTATAATACTCTTCAAGCACCAGGTATTGTGTGTGCTATTGTACCACTTCAACTCACCATAGAAAAACTGTGGGGTATCTAGATCTGCATATATCAAGGTATGAGTATACATTTAAGTGTATAAACCTTGTCTATAACAGGTTTTCCAAAACTCACTAGGGTTTTTCCCATTTGGATGACCAATTATTAAGGCAGACACAGAAAGAGAGAGACAGAGACAGACAGAGAGATTGATTTACCATATGCTTAGTACTGGACTCTTATCATGTCTTTATAAAATTTTAAGTATTATATTAAGGTGAATTTATTATTATTATCACTATAACAAGTGGTACTAGAATTGTGACTTGAGTGTGAGACACCGTCACCGACCTCAACAAACTTATAGTGTATCTAGGTGAGACAATAAGACTTGGTACATATAATCATGCATACACTCCTTTTAAAAATAGTAAATAAAACATAATTAAATGCTGAAGTTCGTGAAACAATAATAAGCTGTTAAGGAAAAAAGAAAGATTATTGTGGCCTAAAGTCATAAAAATAGGTTTCATAGAAGACATGAGATCATAGCTGACTTTGAAAGATGACTTCAAATGAGGGTTCTTAACTTGGGGACAATTTCTGGGGGTTCATGAACTTGAATAGGGGGAAAGTACATCTTTATTTCAATACAATTAGTTTCTTTTATAATCTTATATATTTTATTTTATGCATTTAAAAACATCCTGAAAAAGGGTCTTCTAGAAGTGTCACCAGATTGCCAAAAGCGTCCACAAACCCCTGAATAAGTAGATAAAATGAATGGTGATGGAATTCCAGTTGGGAACAGGTTGGAAGTAGCATGAGTGATGATAAGAATGAGTGTGTATGAGAGTGTGGCAGGAAGATATGTAGGAAATTGTCCAAACTAGATCAATCAATACAACCATCAACAAATACAAATACAGTATTTTTATAGCTACTTGCTATGTTCTGGGCACTCTGGTACTGTGCTACTTGGTTGGGTTCAAAGATAAAAATGAAGTAAGTAGGTCCAGGTGTTTCAAAGAAAAAAATAAAATTATATCTGCCCTTGAGAAGAATCTAAATGTTTAAATTCTATTGGAAGAATGGAGGAGACCAAACAAATAATATCAGTAAATATGATATATATGTATTTGTATCATTATGTTGTATGTGTATCTATATATATACATTTGTAAATATACACACATGACACCCAAAATTCATACCAGGTAATATTGTGGGGAGAGAAGATACTAGAAGTCGAGGAGATACTTAGGAGGGTTTATATTGGGGAGTAGTGGGAGCCAAGCTTGGATGGATGGAATGTAAACACATTATGAAGGACTTTGAAGAGGGATTTGTATAGATAGATAATGGAAAACCATTATAGATTTTTAAGTAGAAGAATTACATGAAGAGAGCATTGAATTAAAGTTCTGAGAACTTGGAATTATAGTTCATGGAATCTTAGAGGGATCTAGTTCAAATATTATGCAAAGTATGAACACCATTTATCTTTGAGAAATCTTGTAACAAATAGAATCCCTGTGACCAGAAGAATTGCTTTAGTTTCTGAACAAACTTATGCAACGTGTCTTCCTTTGAATACAGATATTAATTTACCATCTTTGTTATCACTGGTAAACAAGCAATATGAATTCATCAATATTAAAAATGGGAATTGAAAGTTTAGCATCTCTTCTCTTACCCCATGCACCTTAAGAGAATTGAGAAAAGAAAGAACAGAATGAAGGGCATGCTTGTTAAATAATATGTTGGTTAATTTTCCTTTGTATAGATGGGCGCCCTCACATTGATTAATATTCCCAGTCATTGCTTGGGTTTGTGGCCCTGGTTTAGTAATCAAAGTAAGCAAAATCCCAATCAGTGCAGAAAAAAAAAACAGCTTTTGAGATTTATTCGTTTTACTTAAATACAAGAAGGAGGAGGACCATGTGTGTGACCAGGCGTGTTTGCATGCAAAAGAGAAAGGCAAAAAGAGAGACAGAGGGAGACAGACAGACAAAGCTTCTATATATTCCAGATTAAAAGGAAGAGATTGTTGTTGTTGTGGAATTAATTTTAATTCAAACATTAATAAACCAATAGATTAAGTTGAACCAATAGTATATTTCGCCTTTTATGTATACCATATTTAGAAACTCTAAGTTATAGTAGCATATAAATTGTCAACACATTTGAATATTCATACTTGAAGTAGAAATCGAGTTGAGTTACTGTTCAGAACCATTTAAATGATAAACCAATAAATATGACAGCAGAAAAGAATATGGTCCTTTTTTCATAGTTTTGTAGAAGGCAAATGGTCAATGAAAGAGGGTGAAACTCTATGAAGATAGTTTCTACCTATCCTTCAAGACTCAGCTCAAATGATACCTTCCTTCATTCCCCAGGTCAGAAATGGTGTTTACTTCCTTAGAACTCCCACAACAGTTGAATTAAATCTCTTTTATCTACCTATCATCTTCTGTTTTGTTTTATATGGGCCCTGGCCTTGTCTTCCCTCCAAGACTATAAATTTATTAAAGGCAAGTACTATATCTCATGTTTCTTATTTCCCTTGTAACCTTCCTCAACACCTAGCCTATTGCCTTATGTATTTTAAGTTCTTTATAAGTAAGTTTTGTTTTATTTTTAATGAAATCTAGAGGACAAATGAGATAGTTGGTCACGTGTGTCTTTCCAAATACCCAGATAGACTTTAATTATGTACATGAAACATGTGGAACATTGACTGAGATTCTTACTTTTCATCCAGATGTTTTGGCATTGTCTAGACACAGCCAAAATGCCCTATGTATGTGATAGCAGTGATTTAGTTAATATAAGCAAATGGGAACCATGTGCTGAATGTTTATCAGGCATCAGAATCAATAAGTAGTCTTTAGATTTAAAACTAATGATTTTCTGTGTTGGGCAAAAGTCAAAATCTCTCGAAGTTGCCTTTGCTGTCTCTGATTTTCCCCAAGAGAATAAGGGGAGGGTGCGATAAATCATCCGTGTGCACAACACAAACAGAATGCCTGACAAGAAAGACTTGAACCAGGCTTAAAATGGAAAACCTGAGCTCAAAACGTCTTCATTATTTTGAATCTGGTAAGGTGAGCAAATGAAAGCTCAGCACTAGCAATGGCTGCCATGGTAGAGGAAGAATCTTAGGATCAGCTCATCTCACCCTGACCCTGAGGAAAGGTCATTCACTCCGTCTCAGTGCACAAGCTCATCTTTTCCCTCCCATAAGAATTTTAAGCAGTCAAAATGAGGATGCCAAATGCTACCAAATATATCTATAAACTTCTGTTGAATGTACATAAAACTCCACGGGCCCTCTGATTTAAAGCCCTAGAGAAGGCCACCAGGCTGGTATGGAAATTAGCTAAGCATAATTTATTTATGAAAGGCGGAAAAGCTGAATTAATAAATATGTGAGTATGTAAACTTATAAATGCGTAAGGATTTGTAGAAAGTATAAAAAAATCAAGCATGGTATATTACCATAAAACTGTAGGGTATGTCCACATGGCCCATACTCACGAACCTTCATTCTTCTGTTTGGAAGACTGATGGGGGGAAGCAAATCTGTTATAGGGATTAGTTTGAGGAAGGATGGTTCCTCCAGAAAAGGGGGGAGGGAGGAATTGTTATGTAGAGAAGCATTATGTGAAAATCAGGCTTAAAGAATTATATTTTGAAATATTGATAAAGTTACTATTCAGAAAACGGTTTGGTTAGTACCTTTCTTAACTCATCTTCTCTCTATCTAGAAATGGCTATAGCTGTAAGTGGGTGTTAAGATTTTCATTAAGTATTATCACAAATCTATATATTTGGCTCATTCCAGGGATGGATGTCACATTCCTTGTCCCTGTCAGCATTTGTATGTATAAGCACAGTGCATCAGTAAATGAATTAGGGAAAAAATGCAATCTTGTATATAGTTGGATTTGAAGCATTAAACATACTTTCGCATTTCTAGGGAGCACTGGAGAATGTGCTGCATTGTAATAAATATGTCTTATTGGTTAGACTTTTCATTCTGGTCGGGTCATGACCACATTCCTGTTTTGCTGAGTACTGACCCAAGTTATCTATTACTTCTTTCCATTGATGTAAAAACTACTTTTTAGAACGAATGGTCCTCCCCTTTGCCATACCTCCAAAACTATCGCTACAGAAGTAGAGTTCCATGGGAGCTGGAGCCATTTGCTATGTTTATCCATTTCAAAGATTGCCATGGTTGAAGAAATGATCACTTAGAGACCATCTAGTTATAAGCTTTTGTGTACTTACATGATCCAGTCCTCAGAAAATACTCAGACCTTATGGCTGAGACCAATGATCAAAACATTCATAGCTTGATAGAATCTTCCAGACTAACAATTTATCACAAGAAAACTCTTAGTACATGATGGGAAGACCACTGATAGTTACTGTTGTTGTCTTTTACAGTTGTGTCTGATTCTTCATGACCCCATTTGGGGTTTTCTTGGCAAAGTTACTGGAGCAGTTTGCCATTTCCTTCTCCAGTTCATTTTACAGATGAGGAAACTGGGTCAGAGTGAAGTGACTTGCCCAGGGTCATAGAGTTAGTAAGTGTCTAAGGCCAAATTTGAACTCACAGGAATGTGAGTGTTCTTTACTTCAGAACTGACACTCCAGCCACTGCATCACTTAACTGCCATATTAACCCTTATCACTTATTAACCTATTACACCTAAGTAATTAGGTTCCTTAGAATATACCTTGTCTATTCCAGAAAAGGTATGGAAATACTTACATTCCATCTTTCTGAGTTCAAATTTGGCCTCAGACACTTACTAGCTGTGTGACCTGGGGCAAATCACTCAACCTTGTTTGCCTCAGTTTCCTCATCTGTGAATTGAGCTGGAGAAGGAAATGACAGACCTCTTTAGTACACCTGCCAAGAAAGCCCCAAATGGGATCATAGAGAGTCAGACATGACTGAACAACAATAGAAATCATGGTATATCATTATTTTCTTGGTTCTACATACTTCACATTGCATCAGCTCATGTATGTCTTCCTATGTTCAACTGTGTTTGTCCTATTCATTGCTTATTATAAGCACTGTAATAATTGACTCATTTAGAAAAGTTTTTAAATTGCTGTTTTTATTTAAAAAAAACTCTCCCCAAGGTAGATCTTAAGAGACATGTTAAGACTGGTCTAACTGAAACCAAAATTTTTCTTGAAAATCTAGCCCTCATGTTCAAATGAATAATTATTTCCATTTCCCAGAATGTTATAATTCCCTTATGGATATATATATATATGTGTGTGTGTGTGTGTGTGTGTGTGTGTGTGTGTGTGTGTGTGTGTGTGTGTGTGTGTGT
>NW_027186492.1:10234136-10282657 GCF_028583685.1 Petaurus breviceps papuanus | reverse complement strand
TGTGTGTGTGTGTGTGTGTGTGTGTGTGTGTGTGTGTGTGTGTGTGTATATATATATATATATACATGAGTCAACATATCTACCCCAAACTTAACTTTAATTTTCTACTTACTTCAGATTAAAAGACTTTTGTGTTGGGAGAACTCCTAAAACACATGTAAGATAAGTTCCCTTAGCCTGATCACATTTCTAGCAGTTGAGGGAGTATTTTATTTCAGCAATTGACATTTGAGTTGGTATTCTATTCATTCATTCAATGTGAAGACATTAGAAGATAGTTTAAAACAGAAGTTCATTGACTGTGAACACTAAGTATGTAAAACCCAACTCAATTACCACATCAATTTCATTGAACTTCCCATTGGTAACAACCTCTCCCCATTTAGACCTTACCTGGCAGGTTATGCTTCCTCTAATGTACTCCTTTTATAAAGTCTAATTTCATTGGTGTAAAGAAATTCCAGTAAGGATACTTCCTCTTCCACTGCAAATCAGTATCTGTTTCACATCTTATAGTCTTAGAGAGCTGCCTGGGTTCTTAATATTATAGTCACCTACCATTCCATATACCCCTAAGAAACAGCAATTAAGTTCCATGAGATCAGGAGCCATATGCCTCACCTAAACTTTTATGCACCCCCCCAACCTAATTCTATTATATTAAATATAAGGACCATTCATCAAGTGCCAGTTATTCTCAAACCATTATGCTAGGGAAAATGATTCTATTTCTGACCCTAAAGAGTTTGCCATCCAATACAGAATACTGCTCTGCACACAGTAAGCTATTAACAGGTATTTGTTGAGTTGAATAGCATTATTGACCTAGTGCAGTACAAGTCAGTCAGTCACTCTGTCGGTAAGTATTTATTAAGCACTTCCAATGTGTCAGGCATCCTGTTAAATACTAGGGATAAGAAAAGAGACAAAAGACAGTCCCTGTCCTCGAGGAGATCACCATCTAATGGAGAAGACAACAGGCCAGTAAATATGTACAAACAAGGAACATACAGAATAAATCAGAAATAATTAAGAATGAGAAGGTATCTTAACATTATCGATGTGATATTAAAAGGGTTGAGAAAGACTTACTGTCAAAAATGGGATTTTAGTTGTTACTTAAAGGAAGCCCAACGTGTCAGTAGGTAGCGATAATTACATGTACTGGGGACAGTCAGAGAAAACACCTGGTGCCAGGAGATGGAGGATCTTGTTCATGGAGAAAGGAGGGCAGTGTCCCTACATCAAAGAGTATGTGGCAGGGAGAGTGTAAGACTGGAAAGGTAGGGGGAGGGCAATCAAGGAGGTTGGTTGTGAAGGGCTTTATAAGTCACAGGATTTTGTATGTGATTCTGGAGGCAACAGGAAGCCACTACAATCTGTTGAGTAGGAGTATGACAAAGTTGGTCCTGTGCTTTAGGAAAATCACTTTGTAACTACAAATTGCCTTTCTTGTAGTTGTGATAGGTTTGGCTGAGTCATCTACACTTTCTTACTCCTGCACTCTTTCAGTTAGTCATCTATAATACAGCTGATCAGAATTAGAGTTTTCGGTTGCCCCTGAAGAATAGGAAGAAAAAGACCATCAGGCTCATCCATATATGGTCAAAAGTGTAGGTCTAATCCTATGTTATACCATGTACTAACTAACAATAAACAGGGAAATTCATCTAAATACATGTTCCCAGAATTACATAAATGAAATCAAAGTGATTCAGCCTGGTATAGTGGAAAGAACTCTGAACTAGAAATGAGAAGATAAGGATTCTAATATTGACTTTGCTTCAATAAACCTATGTGATATTAATCAGTCGTACTTCAAATGTCTTCACTTTGATTTCTTCATCTTTGAAAGGAAGGGGATGGAATAGACAATTTTAAAAAATCCCTTTGAGATCTAATATCCTATAGACCCATGAATATTTGAATAGAAATAAAAATATTGGAAATGAAGTGCATAGTTATCAAGTCATGAGATAACAATAACTTCTGGGTGGTAATAATTGCTGCTCCTCAAAAATTAAAAGCTACAAGGCAGGGGCCAGGTTTGAATTGGTTTTAAGAGTAGGATATAGACTGGAAGACAGATTACAGATAAACTGGAGAGTTTTTAGTAGAGGGCAATCAGGATGATTGAAGGTCTTGAAATCATGCCATTTGAAATTTTAGTTGAAGGAAATGGGGACATCTGGCCTAAAGAAGAAAGGACTGAGGGGCGGCCAGGTGGCTCAGCGAGTAAGAGCACCAGCCCCAGTGTTGGGATGACCTGTGGATCGAATCCGGGCTCAGATACTGAGCACCACACCCAGAAATAACTGGCCATGTAACCTTGAGCAAGTTACTTAACCCCAATTGCTTAAAAAATAAAGAATAAAGGACTGGAGCAGGGGAATTATAGTAGTCTTTAAGTATTCGTAGGGAAGTCATGTGCAAGAGGGAACCGATTTGTTCTACTTAGGCTGAGAAAACAGAACCAGTAGCAATGGGGATGGATGTGGAAAGGGAGGAAGTAGAGTTCAGAAGTTTGATGCTAGGAATAACTACTTAACAGTCAGTGCTATACCAAAGGAGAATGTGACATAGTATGGTTCCCTCTGACCAGAGGTCTTCAAGCAAAGTCTAGATGACTACTTGTCGGCTCTATAATACGGTGAATTATTATTGTTCATATGAAAGTTGGACCAAATGACTTCTGAGATTCCTTTAAAATGTGAGATTCTGTGATTCTGATGATAGAATTTAGATTAGAACCAGGACAGACTTCATTATTATCTAATCTAACCTCATCATTTTACAAATGAAGAAGATACTGAGATTAAATCACTTGCCCAAAGTCCCAGAGTTAATAAATATTAAAACTGAGATTCAAACCCAGGTCCTTTAACCCTGAATCCAATATCTTTCTATTACACAATGGGAAGTGGACCCTTAATGGCACATACAAAGACAGCAAATTATATAAGATGTAAATAAGTTGATACAAAGATATTTTGGCTAGGGAGTAACAAGAAAGATGATAGTGGAATGGAGGTGGAGACAGTTGATGGAGGGTTTTAAATCTACCTTGAAGAATTCAGATTTGATATGATACAGATAAGAAGTCTTACAGGTTTCTATAGATCTTACAGCCAGAAAGTAATGGAATAGAAATAACATGTGAGGAAGATTATTGATGTTTCAAAGTGTAGAAGAGCAAAGGGATATGGAACAGGTGAAACTACCTGAGTTTATTTCTATAGTCTAGGCCTGGGATGATGTAGGCCCCAAATTATCATACCGTAAGTGTCCATAGAAACAGAGGAAGAATACAAGTTGGTGATTTAAGGGGAAGGATGATGGACTCAATTATGATTTAAGATTCAGTGAATGGATTGCCCAGGTGGAAAAGCTTTGTCAGTGGCACAACTATGAGATTGGACAGAAAACATGGCCCCAAAGATTTCTTCTCCTTAGCAGCTGCCTGACATTGGCGAAGTAATCTGCCACCTATTTACCTGTTTCCTTGCCTACCAATTAAATTAAATCTAGCACTACTTATTTCATACATTTTTTGATAATTAGATTAGAAAATGGTGCTATTTAAATGTGAGTTTTTATCATTATTACTACAGAAAGGGAAAGACGAGGTAATAGTTTAAGATAGTCACTTATTAGTAGAAGATGAAACTTGTAAGGGAATGAATGAAATGACCTAGGACTGATTCTAGATGATGTCCCTAAGTTGAAGCTTTAGAGCTTCAGAGCTGGTAGTTTTAGAACTACCAGATGTGTAAAGAACCATTTTACTTTATTTCTAAAAGTCCTTGCTTATTGCTTCTCTCTGGTCATCTTTATGATATACTTCTTGAAGCAATCAGTGAACAAGTTCTATAAATGTAAAAACCATAATAACTAGGTATTGTTCTTTGATATTAAGAATTTCCAATCATTGTGGTATGATGAAGATTCCAGAGTCTTGAGTTTGAATTTTTCACAAAAAAAAAAATGAAGTGTTACATGATGTTTTTTTTAAGTCCCTTGAATTGATTTTAGCTGCATTGAGAAGAATTAAGGCCAAATCATGATCTCTAGAGATGGCTCCTATCCAATGTTAATTAAGGAAAGGTCTTCCAGACTCATGTACTTCCCTTGTTTTCTGTCACATATTTAATACTTTCTTAGATGGTAATAATATGACCAATTGAATGGGGGTCCTCTGAGTTAAATTAAATATGAGCTGGGCTATAAAGGGTCATGCTGTCTCAGACCTTCATGATAGAGAAAGAAAATGAAATGACTCACTCTTTCACAAGGGAGGCAATTTCTTGAAGTGTCAGTTTGCTGTGGCAATAAAGTAGTCACAGAGTTGAGTGTGTTCCAGAGTGGAATAGGAACAACCTATTGGTCACATTTGCGCAGTAATACTTTCATCTGTATGTCTAGTTTCTCTGCCTTCCAGAGAAGAAGGCTGCCTACACTCATTTTGTATTGAGTACAGGAATCTCATCCATCTGCTAAGGGAAAAATTGCATAGATTGCTTTCTCCTCAGTCAAACATGTCTTATTTTTTTTAAGAACCTTAAAAAAACTAAGGTTATATTGTTAGCTTCATTTGAAAATTTAATAATAGCTTTTTAAAGATGCAGTTTGTGCATATTTTGCTTCCTTCATTAGAAAATGTAGAGATAGTCCTAGGAGATTTGGGCTTACTGAGAGAGACATAAAGACATGATCATGACTGACCATGAAACATAAAGTTTGTCTACCACACGCAATGTATTTTTGACACGGTAAAAGACATTTTTCTATGCTCGTTGAAATTCACTTTATGGTGACTTACTTAATAGTATAATATATATCATTTATACTGCTACCCTTTGTGCCTTTAAACTGTAATATCCTTTCCTCAATGACTGCTTGTCAATTTCGTTGATCTAGATTTGATTTCATAAATTAACTAGGCCAATTAAGTAGAGAGTTATCATTAGAATAAGAAGTGGAAGCAAATAAATATTAATCTCCCATTCCTGAACTTCTTTATTTTCATACAATGACTGCTATGTTTTGCCATTGATCACTGAAAAAAATATACAATAATCCTTTGTCAGTTTATTATTACATAATTTACACAGTTCACATTATTTTTCATTCTCTTCCTCATTGGAAATCCATTTTTCTGTTAGGCCATTTCATCTTTCTTTCATCAATATAAAATCTGGAAATTAAGCACATACTTTGATTTAAATATCTAAGGATTTTGACTTTTGCACTGAATATGTTTAAAGATACCTATGATTAACTTTTTTGTCAGTTTAGTTGGGTTTCTTACTTTATCTCTTTAACTTAATAAACATTTTGCCTCATCATAAATAAGAAACATATATATTTTTTTTAAAAGCCAGCTGAGTGACATATAATTCTTTAGGTTCTTCTTAAAAAATTATCTTAATCACTTTGTCATATCTGAGGTTGTGATTAGACTCTGAATTTAAGATTTAAGGTACTCCTATGGATGCTAATAGTGTGACAATACGAGAAATATAACTTTACATTCCTGGCCATTGCGACAAGTGTCTCTTTTTCAATAGCCTCTTAGTGGGAAATTTCTTCTTTACATCTTATCTAAACATTCCTGGCTGTAATTTAAGCTCATTTCTTTTAGGTCTGCCCTCTTTGGAAATGGAAAAAGAGCTTGTCAACACCCTTCTTATAATAACCCTTCATATACAGGAAGACAATTATTAAATCATCCTTCAGCCTTCTTTTCTCTGGACTTAATGACTCCAACTCCTTTATCGTTTTTATGTAGAGCCTTTTTTGTCGACCTTTAATCATTTTTGTTGCCCTTCTCTGGAACCTCTTCAATTTCTCCCTCTTAAATTATAGAAACATAAAAGAGTAGTATGGTCAAGAACAGATCTACCCCGACTGTCAATGAGAACCCCCTTAAGCAGGATATCTAAAAAGAGATCAGGGAAATGAGCTTTGCATTATCGTCTTGTGATGTTATGCATTAAGTTTTCTCTCCCTGCCTGTCCCCAACTCTGAATAAATGGCATGTTTATTACTTGTATAACACACACATACACACACACACACATACACACAAACATAAATAGTGCAGAGAGCAGTTGGGGACATATTTTGAGGGAGAGTTAAACTGAGGTTGCTGATAACTCACCAGTTCTATAGCTGATTAAAGAATTTCAATCCACAGGCCTGTCAGATCAGAGCCTCTTACTATCATTGAATTCATTTTACCCCTTGTGACACTTCAAGCCTCAATAGCTTTGCCATAGAAATCATTTTTAGCTGAGAATTTTAAAGAAGACTATGCTATTGGACATCCTTTGAAATCATTAGCATTGCTACTCCATTTTTTGTAACTTGCCAAAATCACAAATAAAAGGGGCCTAAGTCTTCAAATGCTGCTTCTCTGGGCATTATCTAGGAAAAATATGCAGAGTCGGGTCCAAGTACAGAGCTCACCAAACCTTGCTGTTACTTTGAGAATAGTTTTAATGAGGCTTGCAACTGAGCCAACCTCTCCTGTTGTGTTGTTATTTGGGCATGTGGAAAACCCCAGTGATTGATCTGTGTGGGGGAACTGGCATTAACTTGCATGCCCTCTGGGTAGAGGCAAAACATCCAGCAGGAAAAATTAGAAAGGGAAAAAAGGGAGGAAACGTTTATCACCCATTTACTCACATTTTATGGCAGCGTTATGGTAAACTGGGAGATGAATGCCTATGTTCATGTATTTTGCACCACTCTAAGGCACTAATAACATTAAATCAGCCTTAATCCTTCATACCAAATGTTCAGTAAAAAGGGGAATGATGTGAATTTTTGTTGACATTGGTATAGCATTAATAGTAATGATGAAAAGACATAAAATGCTACAATGCAGAGGTCAAAATTATGCTAATATCATGATAACATAAAAATATTAAGTTACCAAAATGACAGGATTTACAACCTAACCACCCTCAATCCCTAGAAACCTTAGAGATAAGCTCACTGTAAACACAACAGCCTGTCCTACCAGGGAGTCTGATTACAAATTTAAACATGTGTATTATTAGAACTCTGCTAGCTTCACCTCTGGAGACAGATGAAGGAAAATTTGATTTATATCATATCTAAAAATCCATGTGTGTTGGGTTCCCCCCTGGTTTAACAGAATCACTATCAGGCCTGGTAAAATTTGATACATTTAACAAGATGCATTTTGGAAAACTGGGGATTAACATAAATGCTCACTTTATATGTTGAAAATTAGTACAGTGTATCTATCTGTCAATAGTATTACTGACAAATGGAAAACCAGCCACCTGACTGCCCGACCTTCTCTCCTCAGTGTCCTATAGTGATGACTATAATGCTAAGATTTAGGGTAACATGCCATACCATAAACTTTACTCAAGTCCCTCAGTTTATGGCTCCCTTAAACCTCCCCAATTTCTCCTAAACATTCCAGGCCTTTGAAAAATAACCTTAAAATTATTGATTGAACTGTTAGGAAAAATATAAATGTAATAACTAAAGACCAGGTAATATGAAATTTATCTGTTGATGAAATTAGCCATGAAGTCTCCCTTAGATAATGTCCACATCTAAGTAATAGAATTCATGACGTAATGAGCTCAAACCCAAATTGTGAGATGTTGAAGAGGTAGGAAAAGCTGCATTAACTTAGACATTCATACTCATTCACCTTTATGAAAGTCTGCTACCCAACATTCAAAGAAAGAAGTGTCTTGTCATATTAATATTTATCTATTAAGAGAAATAGAATAAATCAGATAATTTTCCAGTGATCTGTCTCTTTGTAGAAGAAGTGCTATGAAGAAGAAACTGATTTTGAAGACCATGTTCCTCAAAATAAGAATTGTAACTATGTGAATGGTGTAAAGTTATGGGAAAAAAATAACCTCATGGTGGTGGAAATAGAAATTGTTTACAAAACACTACTATCCCTGTTCCCCTGTCAATTCTTTCGTTTCATCTGCAACCAATTGATATTTCTTAATTCCTAATTATGCAGAATCCTTGATCGGTACTTATCCTTTCTGCTATTTCAAGTTCTTTACTGTTCTGTCTTCTCCTGGATGCATGAAGGAATGAGGTCACTTATTGTCTGTCTATTTTAATGGCATAAACACCTTGACACACACTTTTTTTTCTCTCTATGGATGAGAATTATGTGGGGCTTGAAAGTTTCGGCAATCTTCAAGTGGGTCAGGATGGAAAGAGCTTGAAAAGCACAGTTCAAATGTGATCAAATAATCATTTCCCCCCTCCCTCAAAAAAACCACCAGAAGTTTCTGCCCCTTTGGCTGACCAGTTTCTGACTCCAAGAGAGACAGAATGGTGCAGCAGAAATCATGATGTATTTATCATCGGAGGACCTGGATTCCAAGGCCAGCTCTGCCATTTATGACAAGTATGATCTTAGGGTAGTCACCCCTCTGGTCCTCAATTCTCTCATTTTTAAAATGAGTGGGGGGCGTAGCTTAGCTGACCTCAAAGGGCTTGCCCACTTTTAAACCTATAGTCCTAAATACAGGTCTTCCATATGAGAAACTCCTTTTGATTGAATGATAAAAATACTATCCATAGTGCCACATAAGGACCAAGCTCTTTGGATATTGTGAGGATTATTTGTTATAATGAAAGAAAGTACCATGTCAGTGTAGCACAATGCCTAGGATGATATAAAAATTTTACTCTGTCTCATACTACAATTCATCTAGGTAGCAATATTCTATTACACCAAGATATAATGACTTTATATAAGAAAGATAAGTTCATAATAAGCATTGACTATCTTTTCCCCGTCTATATATTTGCTTCAAATGAGACATGATTGAGTCATTGATATATAGATATACATCTCAAACTATAGTTCAACAAGGAATTCAGTTCAGATTCAGTGCTTTGCTGTTATCAGGGCTCTCTGTTTAAGTTCCTTTAGGCCATCTGCTGTAAGACAAATTACTATCCAGGATTAGCTGTATTGCTCTGAAAAGACTAAGAGATTTTACTGTTCCGTGGAATCACTAAAGAAAGCTGCTTCCTGACTTTCCTGTTGCTAGGCTTTCTTTTAACTTTTTGTGTTCTGGAGTTTAAGGATATGCACATACTGTTCTTAGCCAGACAGGGTTTTTACTACACCATACCCACTAATATAAATATAAAGTCTTCACTTGTCAGAATTCTCCATTGTCTTCCCATGCCTTGTCATCTTCCACCCCCATTCCCTGAAGTTCCATGCTTTGCTTTTGTTTTGGGGTGGGTCTTTTTTGTTGTTTTGTTTGGGGATTTTTTTTGGCAGCCATTGTAAAATCCTGAGGACACAAGCTACACTGTGTCAACGAGGCTTCTGGGCCTAACATCAGCAAATGTCACTGAAGTGTCAGGCCCTTGTATCCTAGCTGGGGTTCATTTCTCAGAATTGACAGTGATGCTTATAGTGGATAAGGATTGGAATGGGCATATTTCCAGATCTTAATTACATCAGGCATAGGGATGAAGAATAGCATTTTTTTTCCTCAAGGGGAGGAAAGGGGAGGGCCATGCTGAATTTGGCCATCCAAATGCATCCCCATTTATTGGGAGATAATAGGATTAAGTTAAGCTATGGGACTTCCATGGCTGATGCTGTACTGCTGGCTTCAGCAGGGGTCTAATAAGGATAGATATAATTGGGTAAATGGTGAATAAGAATGAGAAAGTACAGAGTATAAGCACAGTGCTTACGAACAAATAATGACAAATTGGATTCTGTCCAATCTCAGCAGAGTCAGGGAGAATCTCGAGTCCCATGCTGAATTACAAGGTGTGACAGATATCTATCTCTCTTTTTGCCTAACTTGTCCCAGCTTAATGTAAATGTCAGAAAGTATCCTCTCAAGTTTAAACAGGGTCTTTCAATAATGTTCATCTCCAATGAAATCAGAGCTGCTCAGCAACATGCAAATCGGGTTAAAGAGGTGCAGTAAATTACACTCCTAAAACAAATGTGACACAAATTAGAATTTGAATCTTTGACCTATATCCATTTACAGAATTTAGTTTATTAACAACTGGAAATTTATTTTTTTTTTTGCTTCATTCACCTCTCTAAGAGGAAAACAAACATATGACATAGCCCCAAAGGAGTAATTAATTAGATCACTGGCTAGCATAGATTTGAAGAGTTTATTTAAATGCAATCATATTCTTTATTTATTTCTTTTACTTTGGGGGGAAGGGAAAAGGGGCCACATTGTTCCAATTTGAACTTACTTCACAGGAATCTTTCAGAAATATCACAGGAAAGGATATGCACAAAGAAACAGTGATTTACCTTCAGAAAAGCAAAAATTTCATGGGCACATTTCATCAGCATTTGTATTTCACATAGAGTGAACAATAGGAAAAAACAAAGACTAGTACTCTGCTTTTGGGGGGTTTTCCCCCATATGTCTATATGCAAAACCATAAAACTGATTTTATGCATAATGAGATATTCACATGAGAAAGAAAAAAAAGCAACAAGAAAAGGAACTAAAGAAAACAGAGGGGTCAGAAAGGACAATTTACTTAAGACATAATTAATATAGAGATCAGTACAAATAATAAACCTTAGACATTGTTTATCACAACCTCAACCATCTCTAGAGAGAGGTTCTGGAAGGTCTGTGAACCCAGAGGAAGTTTAAAAAAAGAGATTAAGTTAACATTTCCTTTGAGTGCTAAGTATTACAGTGTAGAGAAAGATTTCCAAAGAAATAAAGGGTAGTTAAAATCTAACCACTATTCATATTCTTTATCTGTTCAAAACCTTAATAAGAGATTCTACTCTAAATGGGATGGTCGAAGCTATGCCATCTGTCAAAAGCTAATGGCGAAGGAAATCAGGTCACCAAGGGGTGATTATGTGGAAAACAGATTTTTGTTCTTTTATGCAAAGAAATATCATGGTGCATCATAATGGGAGTTCCTGCCAAATATCTTTAGATGAGTAAGTTAACAGTTTGAATGACAAGTCCTATGAAAATGCTTGGGATGGGTCATCTTAGCAAAATTTCACATGGTGCTTTTATGTTGGAAACTTCTAGCCAGGCCAGCAGTTAGATCTACTAGCCTTCAGAGTGAGAAATCATTTTCATCCTGAGGTTACCACCTAGAGGTTCAGGGTCTATCCCATCTGGAGTAAACTTTCGTTAGCTAAAGATTTGAACAGGTAAAGAACATGAACTGTGAGAATTCACTAGTTATACAAATTCAACAAATAACTGTTGAATACCTACTGTGTATGCTAGGCAAGAAGGAGGTACAGAGAAAATCTTGCCATAGTACCTGCCTTTAAGTACTTTACAATATAATGGGGAAGATGAAGAATGCTTATAAGCAGAAGGGGCCTATGCAGGGCTGTGGTGATGTCCATGAAAGATAGAAGCACAGCTAGTGAAGGGAGTGGGGGAAGGAATGAAGGTTGGCCAACCTGAGTATCTTTTCAAAATGGAGGCTGCAGGAGAAACTAACAAGTAGGAGAAGAGGTTTGGCATGGCAGATGGATGATTCAGGATTAGGAGACCCCAAGGTGCAGAGGGAGGTGCAGGGTAAGACTGCAGCAGGGACATATTGTTGAAGTCAGACTCTTTCATCTGGGTATAACCTAATGCTATGAGCAAACAGCAGAAGTAGTAACATGCATATTATGTTTGGGCAGCAATGAGTAATAACATTTGGGTCGAAACAGAAGGTGTATAGGACTAGGATCATATAAGGCTTAGAGTAGAAGATTGCAGTCATATTAGAGAGAACCTTAAATGTTATATTCAGCAGCCTGGACTTTACTCTGCTAGCAGTAGAAAGCCATTGATGGTTTTTAGCAGTAGAAGGACTAGATCTACATATTATGAATAGTACTCTGATGGCAGCAAGGTGGCACAGTGGATAGAGTGTCAGAACAGGAGTCAGGAAGACTCATCTTTGGGAATTCAAATCTGGTCTAAGACACTTATTAGCTGTATGTCCCTGGGCAAGTCATCTAACACTGTTTGTCTCAGTTTCCTCATCTGTAAAATGAGCTGAGAAAGGAAATTGCAAACTAGTCCACTATCTTTGTCAAGACAACTCCAAATGGGGTCATGAAAACTCAGACACTACTGAAATGATTGAACAGCAACAACAAAAATCAATGATTGAACAGCAACAACAAATGTGATGTCAATGTGTTGGGCGTATTGATTGAAGCAGAAAGACACCAGACAGAAAAAGAGCACCATGGTTAATGAAGTAGACCAGATACAGGGTAAGGGTTGCAGAGAAAGTGGAAAGGAGGGGATGAAATTAGAGATAATTTGGAGACAAAACTCCTGGGACTTTGCAACAGATAGTGTGGGGATGAAGGGGAGGTGATGGGAAGAAACAAAGATGACTCTGAGGTTCCAAAAAAAAAAAACTAGTGTGAGAATGGCAGTGCTGTTAACAGAAAGAGAGTTGTCAGATTAGCTAATATTTCAAATATTTCTAAGGGTCATAAATGAGAAGTTATAGTTACCTAAAGCCCGTAGCAAAATGAAGAGCAGAACTTATGACCTGCCATCAACTAAAACACAACATCTACTATATCTTTTTCACAAACTCTCCTTTCCACCTCTCTCTCTGTCTCTGTCTTTCCTATTACATTTCTTTCTCTCATCCCCCATGTATATGTTTGTCCCTTATTCCCTTTCCTCTCTTCACCCTTTCTCACTCTGTCACTCCTTCCCCTGCCCTTTTTTTTTTTTTTTTTTGCTAATCGACCATATCATAGAACTAACAAGTGTAATGTTAATGAGATATAAGGTCTTCCTTGCCCATTAATAGGCCTCAGGTGGAGACCATTAAGGGAAGCTTGCTTAGGGGAGGCTTGCTTGTAGGAAGGCTTTCACACCTTTTGTTAATTTCTAATTAGGCACTGAGTCACAATGGTAGTGATGCCCTCTGACCCTGAAGAAAAGTATATGTACTTTAAGGTTGGCATTTTGCTTTGGAGATCATTCAGTGGAAGAGTGTTCCTGTGATTTGACCAGATGAGAGTCTGGGTAGCCGTTAAGGAACCCCTGGCTTTGAAAAACCCAGATGCTTCTCTCTGTGTATGTATTGTATTGCCTTGGTCCAACAGTTGTATCTGTCTGTTGATCTGTGCTAATTTCTCAGACAGTTTAAAGTCCAGCTGCTGGCCTTTATTTCTCTGCTTGTATTTTTTCTATTTTCTTTGTTTGGATTTTCTCTGAAGTTCAGGGTGCTGATTTTTCCCCTTTAACTAATGAATGTCATTTAAAAAGATTGTTGAACAACTTGAACAATTATCTTTCCTAGTAAAGCAGATCTAAGAACCTTGCTAGCAGCCATCCTGGGTATGCCAGTGTGGTTGCTGCTACAAGAGCATTTTAACATTTGCTGTACTTATTGAACAAATTAAGAAAGGTATGTCAAATATGCAAAGGGGACACAAATAATAAACTGAAGGAATTTAGTATAAAACTATAAACACCTTTAATTTTAAAATAGACAAGTTGAAGAGTTTATATTCTTCTAAGAAAAAAGTGCAGTAACTTTAGCTATGTGACTCCTGGTGTTTCTTTTCTTCTCCCTCCCCTCTCTTCCCTCTCCTCCTTATGATTAAGGGGACCCCAACAGAGAATATGTTGACCACTTAGAGCATTAGTTTTGAGGCTGATGCATTTGCCCACCAAATTGACCTCATTAGTCAGGTGTATACTTTTTCTGTTTTACCAGCTAAAGGCTTATGGCAAATATGAACCTATAGTACATTTTGCTGTGAAAATTATGACATTTATAACTAGAAGGAACCATGCTATATACATATTTATTTATATATGTATGTATGCATGTATAGTAGAATGAGTGCCATATTGAAAGTCCAGAGAGATTCACTTTTGAATTCTTCCTCAGTTGCCATTTGTGTTATCTTGGGCCGAAGCCACCTCTCTGAGTCTTAGTTCCCTCATCAATAAAGCTGTAATAATACCTGTAGCATTTATTTCCTAGGTTTGATGAGAGAAGTTAATGAGATAATGTATGTAAAATGCTTTAGCAACCCTTAAATATGTCACTTATTATTATGTAGTCTGGTGACCTTCAAACATTTTTTATTATGCACCCTTATCATTGATAAACTTTTGAATATGTAGCCCCAATGTCCATATATTTTGTGTTTATATATGTTATATATGTGCATATACAAATGTCACTATATTAACATATTATGTATATTTTAAGCATACATAAAACATACATTCAAAAAGGACATTATAATGACAAAGTAAATATCTTTAATTTTTGATCTTATAATGGTACAAAAATCATTTTGCTCTGTGAATTTTTCTAATCATAGTTTAGTGAGAAAAGCATGATAAAATATCCTTCAGTTAAAAAAATCTTGTAAAAAATATAGATATTAGAAAGTGTGGTTCAGTTTATGTTGGTTTTAATGACTATCATGGTTGGAAAAAAGATAATTCATAAAGATATGGAGATCTAAATTTAAAAAATAAATTAGAAAATGGTTTCTAAGTTTTCTCAAATATGAGTCTATGGGAGCCTTTAAAATCAGCAAGACAAATTTTTTTGCAGCAAAAATTTTGTTTTACATGTCTTGCTCATATTAATGGCTTTGTATTATTAAAAGCTAGTAATATATGTAGGATTAGGTACTAGGCAGGCAAAAATACTGAAGCATGAAGCCATATTTGAAGTAATCTTGATAACTTTAAAATTTTTGTCCAATTTCTTGTATTATTTAATTAGATTATCATTGTTTTTAAACTTATAATGTGACTGATGAAAAACTCAAATTAGGAGCAGTAGCAATATCACTGCTATTTTTTGTTGCTTGTGTTTACATTATTAGCATTGACCTTCATCTGAGGTTTCTTTATAGGAATCTTTTAAAGCAATTTAACATCCCTGGGCCTCGGTTTCTTCATTGAAATGAGATTGTTGAGCTAAATGTGACCTGTGAGATTCTTTTTAGTTCTAAATCTAGCATCTTGCTACGAGAAATTACGAATTAGGAACTATGCAGAAAAATAGAAATATAAACAAGTGACCCATTTTTCTCCTAAGTTTTCTGATCATGGGTTCTGAACAGATTTAGAAATTGACAACTTGAAAGGAAACTAAGTTCTACAAAATTTAAGGGGTTCATTCAAAAGCTAGACCACTTGTCGGGATGTTGCTGAAGGGGCTTTATGCATAAAGCAGAGAGTTTAAGCTCATTTCCTTTAGCTGTAAAATTCTGTTTCAGTTTGAGAGAAGCAACATTAACTTTGCTGTATTCTACCAAGGTAGCCTTGCTAGTAGTCTTATCCTTCAAAGACAATAGACTATAAACTCATTGAGAGCTGGGACTGTTTTTCTCTTAGCTTTTATTTGAGTTTAGCATAGCATCAGGCATACAGTTAGCACTTAATAAATGCTTCTTGACTGACTGACTGCTAGTGCCTCACCATTTCAGTTAAAATACATACATACATATACATACACATATATGGAGAGAGAGTGTTATATGCATGTATGTATACACACATTTCTTTTGTATGTATTCTATGTGCATGGTATTCCTACCAATAGAATGTAAGCTTTTGAGGGCAGGGACTGTTCTATTATCTATTCTATTTGAATACCCAGAACTGGTGGAAAGTAGGTGCTGAATAAATGCCTTCTGAATGAATGAATGGAATTTTTTTTTCCTGGAGTATAGTCTTGGACTTATATGAATCCCTATCCCAAAATAGTACCTTGAATAGGAGATAATCAGCCAAGCATTTATTAAGTGTTTTCTATGTTCCAGGCCCTGTGATAGAAAAAAGGGCAAAAACATTCCCTTCCCTCAAGTAACTCACATTCAAATGGAGAGTCAACATACAAATAACTAGGTTAGTACAAGATATATACAGAATGGATGAAAACTAATCCAGTGACAAAGGCACTAGCAATTGGATGGGCCAGGAAAAGCCTCCAAAAGAAGGTGGGATTTGATTTGAACCTTAGTAAGTAATGCCCTGAATATGGCAGACACTTGACTGGTGATGAGAGATCATTGTGTCAAGTGAACCTTCATGGGATGGAAATTTAGAGAGTTTTTCCACTAGAAAATTGACTAGAAAATTCCACTAGAAAAAAAAAGCATTATTAAGAAGCAATAACTTATAAAAATTGACTTGCATCTCCCCACCGCTCTCCAGCTTCCCCCTCTTTGAGCTAGTAGGACCCATGCTCTATCTTTGAATTCCCTCCTATAGCAAAATGAAATTTTCCCTTCAAAATTCAGTTTAAAATATATTACTACCAATCTGTGAAGTCTTTCTGGACTAGTCTGATCAGTCGGCCAATAAACAATATGAAGCACCTACGATGTGCCAAGCATTGTTGTTGTGTTGTTTCAGTCATGTCTGATTTTTTATGATCCCGTTTGGAGTTTTCTCAGCAAAAATACTGGAGTGCTTTGCCATTTCCTTCTCCAGCTCATATGATTGATAGGGAAACTAAGGTAGATAGGGTGAAGTGACTTGCCCATAATCACATAGCTAGTAAGTGTTTGAGACTGGGTTTGATTTCAAGAAGATGAGTTCTTCTGATTCTAAGCCCAATGCTCTCTCTACAGCATCACTCAACTGCCACTGTGCCACCTGTCTAGTGATACAAAAAGATTCAAAAGAGGGGCATCTAGGTGGAGCAGTGAATAAGAGTGCCGGCCCCAGCGTCGGGAGACCCGGGATCGGTTCCAGCCTCAGATACTTGGCACCCACACAAAATAACTGGCCATGAACCTTGGGCAAGTTACTTAACCCCAATTGCTTTTAAAAACAAAATAAAACAAAAAGGTGCAAAAGAGAGTCACCATATACTGTCCACAGTATTTTACATTTCATATAAAAAACTTTAAAACATTTTCAATTATAGTTCAGTGAATGTTAATATATTCATGACTGTCCTTTCACTTCTGTTAGATTATAGTATCCTTAAAGGAAGGCAACATATTTTTATCCTTCCTTCCTGCAGTACTTATTAAGGTGTTTGACCAACAAATGCTTTAGCTCTAAATGCTGCTGGCCAAATGATTGACTACCTGATTATAGTATACACTATAGATGGCAATTATTCTTATAACAGCCCTAGCAAAGGACTTTTTTTTACCTTTAAGGAAATTTATAAACATGAATTAATTAATTCTAAGAATTTTTCTGTGTGTTCATGTAGGTGGAGAAGAGTAGGGCTTGTTGATAATAATGCAAGCAAATTTAAGGGAAATTGGACCTTCAAATAATATGATTGATCACAAAATAATTCAGTATCATGTTAAAGATTTAGGAGAAAAAGTAAACTAGAACATATATAGCAAATGAAATGATAGGTTTAATGATCAAAAGATCCATTCTCCCAGAAAGTTCAGCCCAGAGTAAAATTTAAATTTTTTTTTTGCAGGGGTTGGGGGGGGGGGGAGTGGGGTGGAAAGGGAAGCAGGGAAGGTCCAAATATGATTTTATTTCTTCCACCAATGAAGAACAGAACCTCACCTGTAACTTAGTCTTAAATACCCACCTGGGACCCTTATATGGTAAGCAACTTACCAGTGATCCTTCAGCTAGTATGTGTCAGAAGGAGGGCTTGAACTAAGCTCTTGTTTGATATTCTAATATGCCTATTACTAATTAACTTATGCTATGTAAACGAGTATTTTAATTGAAATTTTAAATAGAAATTTCTTCTTACATCTTGGTTTTATCCATATTGCATGCCTATAGCTATATACAATCACTAGGAATAGAAAAAAAATTACCAGACCATAGACACTGTTCTCAAGTGGTTCATATTTTGATGGTTGAGGCAACATACAAATAACTATGTATGTAAAAGATATATGCAGCATAAGTGGAAAGTAATCTCAAAGGGAAGGTACTGGTAAGAATTTGAAGGGTGAGAATGAACTGTTGTCAAAGGTGGGATTTAAGCTAAATCTTCAAGGAAGCCAAGGAAATTAACAGTTGAAGGTAAAGAGATAGAACATTCTGGTAACAGGGGATAGCCAATGAAAAGGCATGGAGTTGAGAGATGGAATATTGTGAATGAGGAATAGAAAATAGTCCAGTGTATTTGGACCGTGGAGTACCTGGAATCAATTCAAGTAAATAAGCATTTATTAAGTATGAACTATATATGTCAGGTTCTGTGCTAAGGTGATATGGATGCAAAGAAAGATAAAAGATATTCCTTGCTCTCATGGAACTCACAATTTAATAGGGGCAACAACAAGCAAACTATGGACAAAGAAGATATGTAAAGAATAGATTGGAGAAAATCAACAGAGGGAAGGGGGGATTAGGAAAAGTGTCTTGTACAAGGTGAGATCTTTAGCTAGGACTTGAAGGAAGCCAGGGGAGGCAGAAGGCGAAAATGAGAGGGAGAGTATTCTAGGCATGAGGAAGAGCCAATGAAAATATATTATTAAGAGATGGAGAAAAGTGTGGAGAGATAGGATGGGTAGGCAGAAGAAATGCAATGAAGGATTTTAAATGCCATTTGACCTGGAGGAAATAGAGGACAATTAGAGCTTATTGAGTAGTGTGGGTGACATTGTCAGACCTGCACTTTAGGAAAATCGCTTGGCTGCTTGAGGAGTAGGAAAAGATTTGCGATAGAGAAACTGCTTAGAAGGCTATCTGCAAGGGTTCGGGTGAAAGGTGATGAGGTCTATGCAAGGGACACAGGTATATAATTGGAAAGAAGGAAAGGGATGTGAGAAATATTTTAAAAAATAGAAAAATTGCATTTGGCAATGGATTACATATACAGAAGAGTGAGAGTTTCAGATGACACCACATTTATGAAACTAGGTGACTGGGGGTGTGGTGCCATCCTTGACAATCAATAATAGAAAAGTGTAGAATAAAAGAGGGTTTGGGGGGGAAAGATAATGAGTTCTGTTTTTGATATGTTGAGCTTGAAATGCCTCAGGACATACAATTCAAAATATCCCAAAAGTTAGTAATTGGTGATTCAGTACTGGAGTTCAGGGAAGAGACAGTGGCTGAATATTTGGATCTGGGATTCATTTGTATAGAGATGATAATTGAACACATTTGTACTCCACCTCAGCTCTTTATGTCGTTTTTCAGAATATAGATTTCAGGAATTAAGATTTTGATCACTTCAAATGAAGTTCTCCCACTCTTTTTCTCCTTTCTGCTATATATTTTCTCCTCACCATCTCCAAGCTCCTCTTGCTAGTTCCTTCTGTTGTAACCAGTGTCTTGCCCATTTCCTTTTCCTTCTTCTCTCAGCCATTGTTAAGACTTAGCAAAAATGACATCTACACAAAAATAATCTGTGAGTTGGCCAACTTCCAATAAAAATTGACGGTAGCTTATAGTTACAACTGTGTCACTGCTTAACTTGAATAAATCACTTCATCACTTGAGGACTCACTTTTTTCCTCCTTGAAATGGACTATCTATAAACTCTATGAACATTTTTTTTTATTTTTATTTTTTTTAAGCAATCGGGGTTAAATAACTTGCTCAAGGTTACACAGCCAGTTATTTCTGGGTGTGGTACTGAGTGTCTGAGCCCGGGTCATCCTGACACTGGAGCCGGTGCTCTTATTCGCTGTGCTACCTGGCCGCCCCTCTATGAACATTTCTAAAACAAAAGATTCTTTTTCTGAAATGACTTGAATGAGATGACTTATCAAATCAGTTGAAATCTTTCACCTTGCAATACTGTACATGTATGAGCAACATAATTTAAATGGAAATGTACTAAATATACAAAATAGTATAAAATGGAAAAGAAAAAACAGGGTGCATTCCTTCAGATCCCAGCTTGGTAGCTTAGTATCTGTTTGACCTTGGGCACATCACTGAACTTCTCTGGTCCTCAGTTTCCAAATTTATAAAATGTGTGAGTTGAACTCTGAGATTCTTCCAAGTTCTATATCTATGATTATCTGATCCTAATAAACCCAAGTGTCATTCTGGGCATGCTTAATTGTCGGTATAGATTTTAAAAAGACATGAGTAGATGTATCACTTCTCCAGTTTCCAAAGTATATTTCTTATTCACTTCCAGACATTTTAAATATTATGATGTTAATCCATTTTTCTCATTAGATACCTTATAGTCTGGTACATACACACACAGAGAGAAAAAAAACAAAAACAGAATAATCTCTCTGACAACACTGAACAATTTTCATACCACTTTTGCTTCATATCAAAAGGCTCATACATGATGTTAGGATATTATCACTTGAATCCTCAAAGTTTCTGAAATGCTTTTTAGTCCCTCAACAATTAGGTTTGAGAAGAGGGTGGAAAACAAAAAGCATCCCTGTATCAGCTAAGTCTTCTTCAAGCATTGAATGATCTTTGATTTCAACATTGTGAATATTCCCTCTATAGGTATAGGACATAACTCCTCTATCTCTTAGAAACATATATTAATGAATTGCTGTGGCCAAAAGGCTTAAGTGCCTTTTGGCCCACTCTCTCCATGATGCCTTGAGTCCTCAGACTACAGAAGTTTATCACTGAATAAGTCTATAGCTAGTTTGGTAAGCAAGTCCTGGCAGAGCTTAGCCTCTGTCGGTAATATCTTTGAAAACCACAGGTTTCTTATATGCCACATCAGAGTGGGCATCAGAGTAGGGATCATTTGTGAAAGGATTGTATGTTGTGGCAGAATGAGTACAGCATTTGTTGTCAGAGGATTTGGGTTCAAATCCTGATTTTCCTACTTGGACAAGTCAGTTGGCCTTGAGGTTTTCATTTGTAAAATTAGGGAACCAGAGAAAAATGTCTCAAGGATGCTTTCCAGGTCTAAATCCATGATCCTCTGATATTGACTAATATCAGTCTAAAAATATTTCATTCATATTTCAGATTTTCATACCTTCAGGTAAAAAGCTCAACTTCTTAATATATTATGGAGTGTTGGTTTTTAAAAGACTAATTTGTAAAGGAATCTAATGGAACATTTTTCAAAATGATATTTTCTTAACACATGCAGCAGATATTATTTTGCAATTTAATTGCCCACTTAAATTTTGTTTCCTATTTCTTTGCTCCTTTAACTGAGTCTTGGGTGTAATAGTTGGAATTAGCAGATCATCTTTCTGAGATGATACTTTCTAATTATGATTATTTGATAAGCATTTCACACATCCTCACCCATATATCACATAAAATCAGAAATAAGTGTGTTTATCAATAGCAGTTTAATCCCAAATGGAAGCTTTATTTAAAATAGCAAGGACTTGATTACAGAAGCAGCAAGATTAGAAATGAGATTTACAAGTGGCTAGAGGGAAACATTTAAATATCCTTGCTGTAGCAAATTACCATAGTTTTTAAAAAGATGTAAAATATGATTGAACTGAGAATATTCTCGATGATAGTCTATTATTGAATTGCACATTTTGGGGGTAATCACCTCTTCAATTGTTTAGAGAAACAGTTTGAACATCTCCTGTTCACTGTAAAAAGGTCCCCATTGCCCATCTTGTAGCTAACTATGCCTTTGGTAGAAAACATGAGGACTGAAAATGCAGTCCTTGATTTTAAGTAAAACTGAACCATTCAAGCTCACTCCCCCACTACTCAAAGATCCAAGTCTGAGTTTCTAAAAGATATGCCCCTATAATAAAGCTTTTGTATAAATTTCACACATGTCCTAACAGACCCAGTGATTTAGATACTGCTGTATACTTTCTTTTTCTTTTCTTTTTTTTTCCTCTTGCTTTTTGGAGGGGGAAAGCAGGGCAATTGGGGTTAAGTGACTTTCCCTAGGTCACACAGCTAGGTTTTGTGTGTGTGTGTTAAGTGTCTGAGGCCAAATTTGAACTCAGGTCCTCCTAACTTCAGGGCCAGTGCTCTATTCACTGCGCCACCTAGCTGCTCAACTGCCGTATACTTTCAAAGTGCTTTTGTATGTCTCAACTAATTCTATTCTCATCATAACCTTATGACAGATGTTATCATTTGATAGATTAATAATCATAGTAACAACTTATTTTTGCTCTGTAGGATTTGCACAGTTTTTTACATATGTCTCCTTTGATCCTCACAAAGACCCTGTGTGGAGGGCACTGTTATTATCCTCATATTATAGAAGAAGCTGAGAAGTCAAAATGACTTGACCAAGGTAACATGACTAGTAAGTGACCGAGACAGGACTCCCTTTGACCTCAGGTCTTCCTGGCACCAAGGCTAGGACTCTATCCACTGCATCACCTAGCTGCTTCCAAAAATTTTGGCAGGGCAGGGGTGAGGGAAGGGAGCGAGCAGAAGAGACCTCGACACGTCAAATGAACCATCTTAAAATTGGTCTTTGAATAGAAAGATCTAGATTCAAGTTCTGGCTCTGACATTTGCTCTCTTCTAGATCTTAGACAAGAACTTCCTTTTTTCTAAGCTTGGTTTCAATAAGGTCCTCTACCCACTACAACATGCTATGATTCTGTGATCTTGGCAGCAGATCCCAGATGGTAACCCAGACCTTTTGGCTCCTAACACACCATTTTCTCCACTAAATCAACTTGTCCTACTTAATCTATGTTAAGTAATTAATCCTCTCTGTCAATGGACCAGATTTCATGAACTGAAGCTTAATTTTTAATCTATACTTGATATGCCCTTAATTGCTCATAATGGTCCATTGGTATGAATGTTGGCCACTTTATGTCTTTAAATTTTAAGGTTTCTTAAGCCTAGGTCTGATCAGGTCGCTCCCCTCTTGTTCTACTCAAGGAGGTCCAGGACCTCCCTATCACTACCTCCAGGATCAAATATAAGCCCCTTTATTTGGCACTTAAAGCTCTTTATAACATGGCCCTTTCCTACCTTTCCATTCTTCTTACAGTTTACTCATGTCCACATAGTCTACATTATACCAGTATTGGCCTACCTGCAGTGCCTTGTGCAGAACTCTCTCTCTCCTGTCTCAGTTCCTTTGCATTCACTAGTAGACCTTCAGAGGTTACAAAGCTCTGCCTCTTTGTGGCCCTACCTTCCTTCAAGACCCATCTCAGATCCCACCTTCTGCAGGAGTCTTTCCTAGTTCCCTAGAACTGGTATTGTTTTCCCTCTCAGATTTTTCCCTGTATATATGATATACCTATTATCTTCCTCATTAGAATGCCAACTACTTAAGTGTACAAACTATTTTTTGTCCTTTCTATCCTCAGTGCTTAGCACAGTGCTTGGAATAAATACTTGTGTACTCACTGGCCAAGTGACATGATCTTGTGTTCTACTTATTTCAATTCCAAGGAAAACTAAATTCTAAGTAATACAGATGTACATGTATCTAATTATTTTCATAACTAGTAATAAGGGATGGCACTCGATTAGAGTGCCAGGCCTGAAGTCAGGTAAACTGAGTTCAAATCCAGCCTTAGACACTTTCTAGCTGTGTGACCCTGGGCAAGTATCCTGTTTGCCTCAGTTTCCCCATCTGTAAAATGACCTGGAGAAGGAAATGGCAAAACACTACAATATCCTTGCCACGAAAACCCCACTTGGGGCCATGAATAGTCAGACATGGCTGAAATGAATAACCAAAAATTTGTGATTGTTGTTTGTCCTTAATTCTCAAAGAGGCCCATGACATCAGGGAGGTGATATCACAACAAGCAAGAGAACTGGATTTAAGTGAGGGAGAGCTGTGCAAAGTCACCAGCCTCACTTTCTCCTCCAGAGCCATTTGGGTCTAGTGGCCAGATATAGATCAAGATGACTAGAGATGGCCATGGATACAGTGAGGAATCACAAGTGGCAACCAATTAACTTGTTTAGCTAGAGAATTGTCCTAGTGATGCCAAGGTTTAGTTTGATCCCTACAAAGTCAAATGTCAGTGGTTGGTAGAGTCAAAAGAATATTAGATCTGGAGTCATAAGGTGGGGATTCAAATACTGATTGTGTTTATTCCTACCTGTGTAGGATTTTCTGCGTTTCAATTGGTCATGTCACCTCCACTATAAAATTAGAGAAGTATACTTAGTTCCCCTTCAGCTCCAGATACAAGGATCTAATATTATTTCATTTGAACCATAGCAGTGGACTCCTGAGAAATAGGTAGTGCAAGTATTATGATCTCTATTTCACAGATGAGTAAACTGAGGCTCATATTGGTTGAATAATTTGCCCAAGATTATATAATTATTAGCGGCAAAGGCAAAACTTGCTTCAAATATTCTGACTCTAAGTCCTCTTCTTTTCCTACATTCATTCTTTCCCTTTGTGATCTCATAGATTCCCATGGGTTCAATGATCATGTCTATGTGTCTAAGCCTCATCCCGCTCCTAAACTCCAGTCCCATATTATCAACTGTCTAATGGACATATTCATATAGATTTCTCATGGGCATGTCAAGAATATCATGGTGTTCAAAACAGAAGTACAATAATTCCTCTTAAAACCATCCCTCCTCTGAATTTACCTGTCTCTTTTAAGGATAACACTTTTTAGATACAGGTTTCCAAACTTTGAATTATCTCTGACTCTTCTTTTACCCTCATCAGTTCTACCTCTCCAGTAGCCATGTCCTTCTCTCCATTCACAAAGTCTCTACCCTGGATCAGGACTATTGCAATGATCTCCCAATTGTTCTCCCTTTTCCTGGTCTCTCTCATCATCGATTTGTTTTCTACACAGTTTTCAAATTGATATTTGTGAAAAATATATAGATGTGACCATACATAATATATGTATTGCATACGTATATTATTATAATATACATTATTACATACATACATAAATACATAGATGTGACCAGCCCACTCCACTACTTAAAAATCTCCAGTGAAGCCCTGTTGTTTCTGTTATAAATTACAAAATCTTCAGTCTGGCACTAAAATCCCTTCACAATATGAATTCCACCCACTTTTCCAAGGTTCAGGTCACTATTTTAGTTAAACTGGCTTATATAATGCTACTCATTCAGAATATTCCATTTTCCACCTTGGGGTCTTTGTGCAAGTGGGTCTGTCCCATGTCTGAAACATTTCTTTTCTCTGCAACCTTTCTCAATGTCCTCACTTGTTTGTGCTTTCAGACTATTTCAAAGACTTTCTATTACTTTATGTATTCCTTATAGGAAATCATTTGTGTAATCTGATATACTCCCAATAAAATGTAAGCCCTAAGAGGCAGGGACTGCATCCCCAGTGCCCAGCACAGTGCCTTGCACATAATTGGTGCTCAATAGATGTTTGTTGTTGTGGAAGTCTGATGTTCTTTCCACTCTGCCATAGTTCACACCATGCATACACATAGACAATACCCTGAAATTCTTAATAGTACTCTATCATCTATTTCCATTTTCAAGCAGCTCTTTCCTAGCATTTCAGTCAGAAGATGCAGGCTGCCTCTTTGAGTGGGCTGCATGGCCCCATAGAAATAATTCTGGAGTTGGTGTTAGAGGATCTAGGTTCAGGTCCTGGCCTGAGCTCTTCCTAGCTCTATAACTTTGGACAAGTGACTTTACATATTTTGATCTCAATTCCTCAATTATAAAATGAATGAAATGATCTCTAAGGCCCCTTCCAATACTGAACTTATGAGACTTCAGCTAAATTCAGAAGGGAATCCTAGCATTCCAACACAGAAAATGCTATTGCTGTATAAATAAACAGGAAAAAACTACACGAGATAAAGCCAGCATCCCAACAATAGTGAATGGAAATATTGAATCAAAAGCCACAATGGTAGAAGCAGCATTGAGCTCTCTCCACTTTGATAAAGACAAAAAAAAAAAAGATATTCCAGGAAGCTTCCTTGTAAATATGCGGCTATCTGCCAACGGTACAAATAATCACTTTTAAAAGTCTCTTTCATCAATTATAACTAGTGAAAGTGTGACAACAGTTAATAGCTATCAATTTGTATAATGCTTTGAAGTTTGCAAAGTATTTTACATTGACTGAACAGCCCCCAAAATCTTTATGTAGTTAAACTGAGACTTTTGGGACATCCTGTATTATCCCATTTGGTCCTCCCAATAGCGTTGTAAAGTAGATTCTTTGGTTGCCCCCATTTCACAGATTAAAAAACTGAATTTGAAAAGGGTCCTGAAGTGTCTGAAGCAGAATTTGACCTCAGATCTGTCCTAATTCCAAGACCAGGTCTCTCTCTATCTACTGCATCACCTAGAATCTAGGTCCTACAGGCTTTAAAAAAAAGTTCCTTCTCTGGGATCATTGTACTCACAGGCTCAGCCCTGAAGAATGAAGGCTCAGGTGACAGCTTATGGTTTTAATGGGGAACTTTGACAAGATAAAGTCATGTCTCCTTTTATGCCTTTTGAGCTTAAACTTACTCCAGATTGTGGATCTCAGAATCCTCAGTTACCAGGAAGTGGGAGTAGGATGTCCCTGATTGTACATTAAGCCTGAGAAGCTCTGGCTGGGTTAACTGTAGGACTGTCTTGTGTGGCTGGCATCATTGTCAAAATGTGATTTTGCTTGAGTTTATATTCTCACTCCTTTGGTGCTATATATGTTGAAAGGGTGCTTTACATATCGAGGCACTGTTGGAATGTGTAAACCACCAGCGGGTATAAGATGTGTGACTAGGGAGAGGGAATTTAGCTGTTCTTTTTAAAAGATGCTCAAATTTAAAACCAGGCATGCTAAAAGTGAAGATAGGCTTGCTTTCTGCCTGATTGCTGGAGCAGCCAGTCCGCTGTTTCCTTTGGCAATGACAGTACAATATCTCTGCTAAATTTAACTTTGAATTCCCCATGATCTTGAGTGTCAAGGAGGCTTTTTCTTTTTTTCTTTTTCTTTTTCTTTCATGGACATCTGATGTGCATCAAGGAACTGGACTGGAACTAATTTTTTTTTGTCAGATCCCCCCCAAAACCCACTGACAGACCAAACACAAATAATCTACCTGCAGTTTCCACACTTTTTGGTTGATTAATTTTACAGTGCTTTTGTTTCCATGACATCAAGCTGCATACTGACATATATCAACCCACAACTACTAAGTAGACTGAGTAGAGATACCTTCATCAGAAGAGTTGCAGATTGAATGCACAGGATGACTATGTGCCAGTTGAAAACAGATGGTTATGCCTGCACAGAAAATGCTGTCTGTTGTATAAATAAATAAGGAAAAAATATATCCAAGATAAAGCCAGCATCCCAATAAAGTAAATGGAAATATTCCATCAAAAACCACAATGGTAGAATGCAGCGATGAGCTCTCTCCCCCTCAATAAAGACAAAAAAAGATAGTTATTCCAACCTTAGAACTCCTGTGGTTTGTCCCTTTTTAAAACGGTGTTCTAATTTTATGTGCCACCCTACTAATTTCTGCTTCCATCAAAAAACCATGATTTTGTTCTCTAGTCAGACTCGTGTGACTGTGGCCATTTCTAGTGCACCAAAGTAACCTCCATACGACATGTTATAAATTGGCTTGCTTCGGAATAGAGGGAGATGATTAGATTTTTAGAGTTTCCCTGCTGAGTGGTACATGCCTGTTTGGTAATATTGTGTTATGAGTCAGAGACTCAAACAGAACGTCGAGGTCCAATCCAATACCTCAGCATTGTTGATCTGCTTTTTATTGATTTTTCATCTGCTCAAATCTAGAGCTCTCAGTAGATTTCAGGAACATTGTAGCCAAAGGTTGTGGTAGAGAAGTTTTAATTAGAAACCCATGGGGTTCAGCAAAACGGTTAGCTCTTTCTTTCTATTTTTTTCCAAGATGGGGGGCGTGAGAGTTGCTTTTGTTGTATTCATGAAATAGGGTCTTTTTCATCAAGGAAAAAAGTTATCTTTGTACAAGGCGAAGTCAGAGTAATAAGGTATTATAGATTTTGTGTCTGAACATCACTGAAGACAGTGACTTTCCCTGTATACATTTGTTTCGTGGACAGGTAAACAATCTCATATTAAACATAGAGACATTTTGCCTATAAATTTTGAACCTATTATTTTCCTGATCAATTTTTCACAGCCTTTCAATTTTATATTACTAAATAATTACCAAGTAGAGCCTTGAAAGAAAATTTCTAAATATTTTCATGCCATTGGAAATCATCCTCCAAGAGCCAGTTTGCCCCCCTCTCCTTCCTCCTATCTTTAGCAGTTCCCTCTGTTCATTTTTCTAGTGGATCTGTTGAACAATATATAGCAACATTGTAAGAGGCTCGCACTTCCTCACCTCACTGCTTTGTTAATGCTGTTCATTAATCCAGAGCCATGAGCTTTTTCAGAGCTGGTTAGGGATTCCATATTTCCATGGAGTTTTGGGGAAGGGTGACAGCTTACTTACAACCTCTGAAACCAGTCCTCATTGGTTGTCATGTCATTTTTAATCCAGATAAAATGGAAGGGCATTCACATGAACTCAGAACCTCTGAAGGCAGAAAGAGTAGCCCAGGGACACATATACAGCGCATATGCAGTCATTCGATTGATCTGAACTGGGTGCAAAGAATCAATCTCTTTCTTGTGTTCATTTTCATGCTCATTTGCTTTCTGAATCTTTTTCAACAGGAAAAAAATGTATTAATTCACGGTTCTGAGGAACAAGTCCCTCCTTTGGACACCCGGGAGTAATATTGTATAAGGAGCTGCTGGACTCAACAACCTTTAAACATTTTCTCTCTTCAAGACCAGTAGTTAGGGCCAGTTGAAAAAGTCAAAAGAAACCCAAGTTCTGAACTCTATGCAGATACATCACACATAAAGGTCTTTATTGCAGCAGCAACTGTTTCTATCTGGTTGTCCAATTTATCATTCCTTTATTTTTACCTTGTCTTTACTGTTTGTTCTATTGGCCAAAAATAAACTGTAGGAGTACAATATTTTGGTACCTGGTCCAAGAGTTGGCAAACCCATACTATGCCCTGAGCAAATCTACCAAGAATAGGAAAGCAATTTCATTAGCATTTTTTACTTCATTTTTTAATTCAGTGTCCCAGATAAAAAGACAGAGTGGTTTTGGTCCTTTTGACAGTATCCCATAATTCATGTTTATCTGGTCTCTGCTCTTTATGAAGAAACATTTATATAAGAAGGAGAAATAATTTACCCAAATGGTACAGCCAGTTGAGGATAAAAGCAAGGTGAGAATTCACACTCTTAGCTTCCTTGTCAGAAGGCCATGCAGCTTCTTTAAGAGAAAAAAAAAGTAGATGAAAAACTAACTTTTGACCACAATCATAACACTGTTGAAATCATTTTTAATAAAGGCCATCAAGAACCCTGCTTCACCTTCAGAGGAAAAGGTGTGATGAAAATTTGAGACGATATTATTAGTAGCAATAGTAATAATATTTTGATTTCACCAAGCCCTTAAGCACTGCTTCTAGAATGAGACTATTAAGCATGTTAATTTGTAAGTAGTATCAAAGGAGAACTCTTAGGAAAAAAACAAAAGCACACACTGTGTCTACAAAACTCCAAAGATAATTGAAAAGTTTAAAAAAAAAGTCAGATTTCTCCCCGGAAGTTTGTTTGCAAGCATCCAAAGGTGTGGCATGGGTTCCCCACCCCTGAATTAGATTATTGACTCTCCCACCCAGATAGTGTAAGGAATATAATGAAGACAAATCCGTTCACTTTCTCATGAACCTCTACAAATTGAACACAGTGTCCACTCCAGCTCAAAGTTAGAGTTTTGTCTTGGGGTTATTCAGAGCTGCGTCTAATAATCCAAGTCCTAGGTAAACAGCACTTGGGGATTTTCTCAGGCAGGGTGATAATCGCACACACTTAGGGATCTATGCCTCCTTCGATAGAGGCATGTAACCCCATTAACATTAATAGGACTTACGCTCACATATCGATGGCAGAATAAATCCTTAATTAGTAGCAAGAACTGTTATCACCCCCACTGTGATAATACCTCTGAAAGATATTTTCATGTATCTGTGATAATAGGTGCATCTTTATTTATTTATTTATTGTGAAAGCAGGTGTTCGCCATACAATGAAGCATAGGATTTAGGTACCTGTAACTGTCTCAGGGGAAATGATTTTTTGGTTGTTGTTAATGTAGCCTGTGCCTGTGTCCGACTGGAGCAAGCAAAGGAACAGTCTCTTTTTCAAATTCACATGAAACTGGGGGAATGTGTTATATTTGTGATTTTTTTATTTAAATTCAGAATGGTTGTTATTCTGCATAGATTTAGAGAAACTACTTACAGACTAATAGCATATCAAAAGTGCTTGTTACCTTGCTTATGCTTCTAATATTATAGTATAATGTGGCTACCTCATCTATACTTAAAGATGGTCTGGCCAACACTGGTAAGGTAAAGGACATGGATTGAAGAGATCTTTTTTTTCTAGGCAATGTGTTATTGATGAGCTGGCATTTGCCCCGTGGCTCTCCCAGAGGATTGCTTACATCTATTACTCACACACATCGATTGGTTAATTTGATAATTCTATCACCAATCAGCTTGTGTCTGACCTTTTGCCATGGCAATGATGCCAGAGTCTTCATTTTTACATTGCAGACCAGCTAGATTGACCTTTCTGAGGAGAATGTCAAGGCATCCCTTGATCTTAGCCTGTCACTATATTTGTTAGAATGACGATGTCCCTTAACCTTGATTTATTGTAGTTCAGCGTTCAAGATCCACATTTTGTTTATTTTAAAATGTCCTAATGAGGTATCCAACAACTAGGGAGAAACATGTCCACAATTAAAGACTGGACTTTTCAACAGGGACCCTTTTGTCTCACAGGCTCCATTTTATCTGTCCTTTTCTTTCATTTGACAAATCTGATCACACTCCCCTGAAACTTCTCCCCCAGAGTTGTTTTTGGTGGCAGACTGAAATTCCAAGCCTTGTTCTGGTGGTGGTGGCGGTGGGGGTTTCCCGGGTTTGCTTTGTTTTTGCCCTTTCTGAAATTGATGAACCTGACAAAGCCTGTTTAAATACCTCGCAGAGATCAGGGGGAGTCATGATGGTGAAAGGTTGTTTGCAGGGTTACACTGCCACCCTGGTTCCTCTTAATTTATACTCTTGCCAGAGGGAAGAAATTGTCTTGATCAGGAGCGATTCCTTGGGGAACAATACAAGGGCATCACTTTGTGACTTAGAAACTGTTGATTTGCTCTTTAGTTCAACTAAAAGGCACAATGAAAAGGAATCTTTGTTTTTCTTTTTACTGACTCTTTGTGCATGTGTATGTTTATAAACCCATATGCTGCACACATGCGGATGTATGTATGTATATGCTATTTTCTATATTATATGGAAGACAGGCAGTGATACCCTATAATTAAGGGTCTGTTATTATTCTATCTGAAAATAGGGGGAAGGGCTCCCCCCTTTGATTCCCTAGGACTAAAAACCAGCCAAACCAATTTCCCCTAAAATTTTGAAAAATAAAATCTGTGCTCCCAGGATGAGAAGTTGTATGCCAAATTTCAGCCTGAAGCACATTTGAATGGCTGAGTTATAAACCTTTCATAAAGGGATGTTTTTGTCACTCACTAAAGATAAAAAGGCTCCTTTTTTTGAAAAGGAAATTATCTAGGCCCATAGTCTTTAGTGGGGATTGTTGCCATTTATTTAAAGAAAACACAATTTTAAATGACTGGGTTTTTGAGGACTGAAAGCAGCAACTGTGCCTGAGCAGTAATTATGTTTCATAATTTTGTTTAGCAAGTATTACATATTATATGAATAGCATCGTCGTCAAAGTGATTAGCATTCATACTATGCAAAATTCTGCATATTAACAGCCCCACAGTAGTGTCCTACACACAATACATTGTAATGGCTCCAAATTATGTTGTGTCAGTCAGTGCGATGTTCCTCCTGCACAGATCCTGAAATGCAACTCATTGACACAAAGCCAGGGGTGAGTAGACAGCCAGAATATAGCTCAACATCTAGGGACCAAAGAACTTCAAAATAATGCCCTCCCCCAAAAGAAGAAAAAAAAACAAACAAAGCTCTAAAGTAATAAGGTTCCTAGGAAGTAGTACTTGCAGTAGATTATCAGTATAGCAAATAATGAAGGTAATTGTTTTAGACCTGCAGTTCAAAATGTTGAAAGATGGGCAGCCCAGCCTTTCCAATTCATTTTTGACTTTGAAACGATGCAAATAATTTATCTAGACCCCAAGTGGTCTGCTTGGAGTAAAGGGTAAAAAGCTGGGCTGGGGACAGGGACTTTTATTCTCCAAGTCGGGAACTGGAAACCCAGAGAATCAAGTAATTGGGTTTTGGAGGGATAGAGATACAAAAGATCACATAAGCCAAGCTTTTTAGTCACCTTTCCAACCAGTGCTAGCAGTAAGTTCTACCTACTTTTGTCATTGCAAAGTAAAGTTAGGGTACTTTATGGAACTGCTTCCTGGAGTAGGTTGTTTAACTTATGGGGGAAATGTAAAAAAAAGTAGTTTGTTGCAGTTTAGTACTGCTTTCAACAGTCCTAAACCATTGACCACCAAGGAGAAACTATTACAAGAAATCCTGTGGTTGTTTAGTCATTTTTGCGTCATGTCCAACTCTTCATGACCCCATTTAAGGGTTTTCTTGGCAAAGATTATGGAGTGGTTTGCCATTTTCTTCTCTAGTTCATTTTACAGATGAGGAAACTGAGGTAAATAGGGTTAAGTGACTTGCCCAGGACCACACAGCTAGAAAATGTCAGAGGCCAAATTTGAATTCAGGATGATGAGTCTTCCTGACTTCAGTCCCAGCATGTTATCCACTGCACCATCTAATTGCCCACCTAATTTATAGGGGAAATGTAAAAAAGTAGTTTGGTGGGTTTTTATTATGATTTGTTTTCAACTATTGACCACCATGGAAAAACTATTTTAACAAATAGTGGTGCATAGAAAATATGATTTAGTTGATATGCACATATATACATACAACACCACCAGCAGCAATAAAAGCATCTCTATAATGCTTTTGAGGTTTGCAAAGGACCCTTTGCAAGTGTCATCTGCTTATCTCACCTGATCCTCACAGTAATCCTGTGAGGTTAATGCTATTAAAAGTTAGGCAGTTAGAAACCTCACTGCTGGACTTGAGGTCATAAAGAGCTGAATTCATCCTGCCCTGGATACCCATTAGCTGGGGCATTCTGGACAAGTCACTTGAACTTCTCTTTCAGCCTTATTTTCCTCACCAATAAAATTGGGATAAAATAGCACCTATCTTTGTCAGGTTATTTGGAAGATCAAATGAGATAATAATATATAAAGTCCTTTGTAAAACTTCAATGATCTACCTATGATTCTTTCAGTTAGATTCTTACAGTCACAGATTATTAGAAGCAGGAAGAATTATTTTTGTTCATTAGTCATGTTTCAGTTGTGTCCAATTCTTCATAACCCCCCATTTGGGGTTTTCTTAGCTAAGATAATATGATTTGTCATTTCCTTCTCTAGGCCATCTTACAGATGAGGAAACTAGGACAAACAGGGTTAAATGACTTACTTGCCCACGGTCACATAGCTAGTAAGTGTCTGAGGCCAGATTTGAACTTAGTAAAAGGAGTCATTCTTATTCCAGGCCTGGCACTCTGGGGTGGCCACCTAGCAACCCCAGAAGAAATTAGAGTGATTCTAATCCAATTCGCTCACTTCCTAGCCTACACTCAAACCTGGAGATTAACTAGGTAATGTTTGAGGTCCTTTTTTTTTGTTCTTTTTCTGTGCTAAAGCATGGTAGAAATGATTCTATTAAAAAAAAAGTGGAATCTAAGACTGGAAACATATACCTGCTTAATTTTTACAGGTTCATGCAGATTTTAAAATACGAATTCTAGGTCTTTAATAATATTTTTCCTTATCCTAATCATCTCGTTTATTCTACTATTTCAGAATGTGAGTAGATTTCACAAATCCATTCTTTTTTTTTTAAAGCCATCCAGGTAAAGTAACTTGCTCAAGGTTACACGGCCAGTTACTTTTTTGTGTGGGTGCCGAGTATCTGAGGCCGGAACCAATCCCAGTTCTCTCGACACTGGGGCCGACACTCTTACTCACTGCGCCACCTGGCTGCCCCTATCACAGCCCCTTTCTTGCCAAAGCAGTCTTAAATGGAGGTCTAAAATGGCCTTTGAGATCTAGTGCCATTTAAATGCTGGTAAATCCTTGGGTTCCATGTAAAGTAGCAGTGGCCAAATTCTAATTTATTCTAACAGAAGCCATACTAGCATGATTTTCAATTGGTTATGGCTCTTGATTCTGCTGAAATAGGGGGCTGGCATTTGGTCACACAGTTTCCTCTGCCTAGAATGTCATGATGTAGAGGATGACCCTAGATTCCCACTAGTGATGCCAGTAAAACACAAGTTCTGGCAAGTCCCACTAAGCTGGAAGAGCTTTGAGTGTGAGCCTAGAGACAGATTGAATTTCTGTCATTTGAGGACAGATGAGCAAAAGGGCCAATCATCAAAAGATTGACCATCAAAGGAAGATTTCATTTTATAAAAAAATATGTTGGCCCTTGTATTTCAGTAAAACTATCTTCTTGGGCAGAGAGGGGCTAAGATTTGTTTCAACTGCTAATAAAATTGTGGATCCTTGAAGTATGTAAAATACTATAGGGCAAGAATTTTGGCCAAATTAGAGGTTGTTTGACACCCCCTCACCCCCATCCACCTCCCGCCTGGTAGAATCTTACAGTGCTTTCAGGTTATAAAAAATACATTCAGTTCAAGATTGTTATCTCTTATGCTCTAAAATACTTTACATCTATTTTGGCATTCTTTTTCATCTTTTTTTAAATGAGCTGAAGCTCAGCATGTTCAAAACTGAATCCATCATCTTTTCTTCCATTTCCCTCATTCTGACTTCCATCACCCCTCTCCTGGACCTTTACACTCCTACATTACTCCCTTTTCCAGACTCTTCCATCTAGCCAAACTATCTTTCTCACAGTTCCTTACATACAGTATTTCCCATCTCTGTACCCTTGAATTGGCTTTCCCCAATGCCTGTAATTCATTCCTTCCTCAGTTATAACTCTTAGAATCCCTTTCTTCCTTCAATTTATTTGAATTCTATTCTATATGTACTTAAGTTCATCTTATCTATCCCAATAGAATGTAAATACCTTGAAGGCAGAGACTGTTGTCTTTTTGTCTTTGTATTCCCAACACCAGAACTATTTCCTACATGGAGCCCATTTCTAATAGATGTTTTCTGACTGACTGATTTATCCTAACTAGTATCCCTGTTTCTAATCTTTCCCTATTTTAATATTTTCTGTCCATGACTCTGTTATAATCTTCCAAAAATCATTTATGGTCTTGTCCCCTTTAGGAACCTTTAGATTTTGTCAATTACCTGCAAAAGACAAATCTTTAGCCTAGGATTCAAGGTCATCTAGAATGCAGATCCCCACCTACATTTCCAGCCTCATCTTGGATTGCTACCCTTCACATTCCCTAACCTCCTTTCAAAATGGATTACTTGCTGTTGTCAAAGGACTCTGTTTCCCCACCATCATTCCTTTGTTTTCTCTGAAATGCCTGCCACGGCTCTTCTAATTGAAACCTTACCCACCTTTCAAAGTCCAGTTCAAATGTCACATCTGCCATTTTGCCTTCCAGGACAGATCCCTCCTATCCTCACCCCAGCCAAAAGTTACCTTTCCTTCATCTTTGTTCTTATAGCACTCTGCCTGTACATCTTTAGCCTTTAGCATACTCTTACATAGATACAATCTCTTCTATCAAATTTGAAGCTCTTCACAAGTGATTGTGCCTTATTCATCTTTGACAGTGGTCTTTCACATAGTAGGGGTCTAATAAATGCTTATTGAATTGACTTCCCATGTATCCCTAGTCTTTGCTTCCTGGTGGCTATCTTGCTGAGTTCAAGCAATGGATAAAAGGAAAAAGACATTCTGCATTTCTTTTCTTCTCTATCCCTCCACTCTGGATTGAAGTGTGTGTGTGTGTGTGTGTGTGTGTGTGTGTGTGTGTGTGTGTGAGACACAATAGAGAAGCTAGATGACTCAGTGGATAGAATGCTAGGCCTAGAGTCAGGAAGACTTGCATTCAAATTTGGCCTTACTAGCTGTGTGACCCTTGGCAAATCACTTAACCTCTCTTTGCCTTGGAGACAGTTAGATGGCTCAATGAGAGAATGTTGGACCTGGAGTCAGGAAGATGAGTTCAAATCCAACCTCAGACACTTACTAGCTATGTGACCCTGGGTAAATCACTTAGCCTTGCCTTAATTCATGGGGGAAAGAAATGGCAAACCACTCCAGTATCTATTCCAAGAAAACCACTTGGACAGTATTGTGGTAAAGGGTCACAAAGAGTGGGACGTAACTAAAAAAACCACAACATGCATGCAACACCAGTTCCTGCTTTGCTGCCCTCAGGTGGGTTATGAAACAATAAGAAACATAGGAATCAAAGGTTTCCTATACATTTCTCCCTATAAACATCCTTCCCTGTTAGCATACATACAACAAGGAAACTTGAAGAACCCCATGCTAAAGAAAACCTTCAACATCTTCTGGTGATAGTGGGTAGAGGAAGGAAATTTGGGAAAGGTGGTCAACAACTCAGTGAAACCCAAAGTGCAGTGAGCCAGGGATCTAGAGTCTGAAATAGCTTTAAATAGCACAACCCTTAGGAAAGAGGCTTCCATTAAAAATCTAAGAGGAAGGCAGAAGGAGTTGAGGGTCACCCCAGTTTAAAGCATTAGTATCATTGCATTTAAAGTTGTCTGTGTTTGCTCACTGATTACATTTACTGCAGCACAGATTACTCCCTCCCCACCCCAACCTGGCATGAACCCCATCCTTACCTCCACCTTGTAGAATCCCTTGTTTCTTTGGATTTATGGTGCATTTATTCTGAGGGCGACTTACTCAACCTATGGCCCCTATGCCCAGGAACAAGTAAGAAAAGCCTAGAAGAAAGCCTCAGCCTAAATGACTGTAGCTCATCTACAAAGCAGAACCGCTCAATTCCATTCCATTCAATAAACATTTCTTAAGGATTTACCATGGAGAAGGCACTATGTCAGGCTCAAATTACTTCCAGAAGCAGTAATTAATTAGATTTTTTTAAAAAATTTATTCTGAATTTAGTGATTATCAGCAAAAGCAAACATTCAAATGCACAAACCAAATTATCTTTTCAAATGATGGTACTTGAAGTCATACTTCAAAGAATCTGTGCTTTTATTGATATAGTTTCTCCCTCTGCACCAACTTTAAACCATTCATACCTCATTCTCTGGTATTCTGGAGCATGGTATTGCATGGATACTCCACAGAGAATGTACTCGACATGCTGGAGACCTCCCTCTAGGTATTTTTACATGTTATGGGCACCAGAAGAACTCATCCACTGTGATTCTCTTATTCCTTACTTTTATACCTCATTTCTGGGACTTCGTCTCCCATCTCTCCAACTTTGCATTGTTTATGTCTGACATGACTGGGATGTACTTACATCTACTTCCTAGAAGCCCTAATGCCCTTCAAGACACAGCTCAGATGGCACTTTATACATGGATTTTTTCTTGGACTTCCTCCTCACTTCCTCCCACCCCAACTACTAAAGCCACTTAATCAATGTGTTTTTATTTAATAAATTCATATATAATTATGTAGGTGCATATTAGCTCCCCCTGTAGAATTCAGACTCCGAATGTTAACTTTGACTTTATCACCCCCAGCACCAACCTGGCACATTTCCTAATACTTAATAGTTGCTTTATATGTGTACATTGATTGATGGATTGTCAAATGACCAGTTACTTCCTTGTCATACATCTCTTCAATTTCCTCATGCCGTGATAAAATCCATTATTTATATTTTGTATATTTTAAAATATATATTAGAAAAAAATTCTGTTTGCCAGAAATATCAGACTTGATGGAGTTCTTCCATTTGTTTGTTTGTTTTTACATCACCTAGATTTGTTTCTGTCTCCCTCCCTGGTCTCCCACATAGGGAGTCAACCCTTATAACAAACAAAAAACAAAACAAAAACACACCAAAAATGCAACAACAACCCCACACACAATTCAAAGAAAACCTGGGAGAAAGGGGAAAAATCAGAAAAACTGATCAACATAGAAAAAAACCCCAAATCTGCTGTTTATTATATGCAACATTTAGCACCCGTGAGCCCTGAACCTCTACAAAGGAGCCAAGGTAGGTTATTTTCCCATATCTTGTCTGCAGAGCCATATGTGTTCCTTATCATTTCCCAACATCCACTTTCAATTGTTCTTTCCATTCACATTGTTGCTGTCAGCATATATTGTTTTCCTTTGTTGGTTCTGCTTCCTTCACTTCGAGTTAGTTCATGTAAGTTCATACATCTCTATCATTGTGCTTGTCATTTCTTATAGCACATTAATATCCCATTACATTCACATACCACAGTTTGTTTAACCATTCCTCAATTGATGGGCATCGATTTGATTTGTCGTTCTTTGCTACCACACACACAAAAAGAACTGCTGTAAATATTTTGGTCTATATGGAGTCTTTCTTTTTATCAGTGATTTCCTTGGGATAAGTGCGTATTTAGCCATGGAATTTCTGGATGAAAAGGGTAGGAGCATTTTAGTTACTTTAATAGTTTAGTTTGCTTTTAATAATTCCAAATAAATTCATCAATCTTGATGTTTATCCTGAATGAAGACGTCAAGCCAATCGGACAAGACCAGACCAACCAAAAAATTTTTCATCTATGTATGATTTACTATCATAGATGAGATAGATAGATATGGAGAGAGAGAGAAAGAGAAAGAGAGAGAGAGAGAGACAGAGACAGAGAAAGAGAGAGAGATGATTGTTAAAATGCTTTTTTACTACCTGCCAAATATTAAGAATATGTAAGCAAGCACGACATTCCTTGACCTAAAGGAATGTATATTATAATGGGGCATAAGAACACAAAAAGAAACAGTGGAGGTGGGGAGAAGATCACTAGAAAAATGACTTAAAGACTGTGCTGGGCACGGCATGACAGTTTACTTATCAGAGCTGGGGACCCAGGGTTAGAGTCCAAGGTTGCATTGGAAGGGAACTGAAGATGATGATCAAAGTGGAGACAAGCATGGTGAAGATGTGGCTCAGAGTGGTTTCAGTGTTTTCCATGGATCGAGTAAAGTCAGCACTTTCCCAATTAAAATCATGCATTAACTTAAAATGAAGTTAAAAATTAAATAAAAAATTAAAATGATATTTTACAGTTTACAAAGTGTTTTACTATATGTCATCTCATTTAATTCTCAGCAAGATTATTGGATGAAGTAGTTCATCTAGGTACTGTAATTGTCACTTTACATTTGAGGAAACTGAGCTTTGATGAGGTTAGATGGCTGAGTGAAGATAACGCATCTAGTAAATAGATGCATCCCTGAAATCTTGGTCTTCTGACACCACTGCTATTTTCTACTACACAGTGTTCCTTGGAAAAACTGATAGATTCCAGCTCCAATACTTTTCTGACCCAGGATTTCACCATGTTCATTGAGTAAACACAGATTATAACTTAGTGAATAAAAATCATGTTGAAGGATGAGACAACAAGTGGAATTTCTGTGGAGTGCTGGGATGAGATTTCTAAACATGTTTCGCTAATAATCTAAATTTGAGTTACAAAGGGTGAAAAGCTAGTGCATTAACCAACTGCACCCCCTGGGTGCTCTTCATGTTTATAGAACTTTAAACCAAAAGTAAACCTTGGATGATTCCACAAGGACAAGAACATGCCCCCTGCTAATTAGGAACAATATAGAAAATCAAGCCTTTAATTAGGAGATTTGTGTTTTTTTTTAAATTGGAAAGATTAAACAGTTATCTTTCTCTTTGATATTCAGGGAAGAAACAATTTTCACTGACTTTTAATGTGTAATCTTAGGGTAAAAGACCTTCTCTAATAAACAGTGTTTCATAAAAGGCTTAAAAAAGGGGTCTTAATGAAAGAGTTTTAAAGAAGGTGGAAAATGTATGCCCCTCTTAAGACACACACACACACACACACACACACACACTTCTCTATCTTAAATAACTATTTGTATGTTAAGCAGCAAGAACTTTCTTTTGGTGATTCTAAATGTTTACATGGCATGGAATACCACAGTCTCTGAGGGCAGCTCAAAAAGCAATGGAGGGACTCATTACGGGGATGAACATGGTGCAATGCCTAAGCTATGAATATTGCCTAACTGAAGTAATATATGGCAGCCAGGTGGCAAAGAGAATAATTAGACTTGGATAAAGGGACTCAGAAAGACTTAAATTAAAATCCTGTCTCAGATACTTCTAAGCTGTGTGACCATGGACAAGCCACTTAACCTCTGTCAGCCTCAGTATTCTCATCTGTAAAATGGGGATAATAATAGTACCTATGCCCTGCCCCTGGGTTGTTATGAGGATAAAATGACATGATAATTGTAAAGTACTTTGAAAACCTAAAAATACTTTGTAAATTCTAGCTATTAGAGTATCAGATGCATAGTGAAGTCAACAGCATCAAGAGAAAAATATACACAATGACTACAGTAACGTAAATGAGAACAGCACTAAAGGATGCTTAACTCAGATTAGTCACAATGAGTAGTCTTGGTACTTGAGAATGACTGATAGATCATACTTCTCTGTGGCTTATAAAAAGGGCTTGGATTAGACTAACTCTAAAATTCCAAATTCAAATCTACAACAATGTGAGTTCAAAGAAATGGGAGACCACATGAATAAAATCAGGCATATGCCAATCAGACAGTTAAAAATAATACTAATGATAACTAACATTGTTAAGGTTGTAAAATATTTTACATATGTTATCCTAGAAGAATAGTAGGCACTTAATAAGTGCTAGGTGACTTCTATGAGGCTCACAACAACCTTCTTAAGCAAATACTCTTATTACCTCCATTTGACAAATGGAGAAACTGAGGCTGAGAGATAAATGATAAATGAGACTTAGCTCCTAAATGCCTGAGGGAGGATTTGAACTCAGGTTTTCTTAACTCCAAGTCCAGAGCTCTATCCATTGTCCTACCTCCCTGCCTCTTAGATGGCAAAAGAGAGGTATCAGGAAATTAGATGTAAAAACAAAAGACACCAATAAAAACTTTTTTTTAATCAAGGCTACTGGGTTGCTAGGTGGTACAGTGAATAGAGCACTGGCTCTGGAGTCAGGAGGACCTGAGTTCAAATCTGGCCTCAGACACTTAACACTTACTTGCCATGTGACTTTGGGCAAGTCACTTAACCCCAATTGCCCTGCCCTCCCCCCTCCAAAAAGAAAAAAAAAAATCAAGGCTACCATCAGAGAGATGTATGACCGAAAAATAAGGTATATAATGATAACAAGAGATAACTATTAGATAGCCACTCATAATCCATTGGTATCTTACATTGTCAGGAGATCTAGAAAAAGGCTCCCAACTTGTTGGGAAGTTACCATATAGAAGATTCATGAGAGGGAATGGCTGAGACTTTTGTAGGATGGGAGGACAGAGATAGGATGTGGTTTGCATAGTTGGAGTGTATATCAATATAGATAATATCCCAAATCTATCAAAATATTGAAGTATTTTTCTGTGGAGGCAGATAAAATCTGAGAACAAAAGTAAGGTATTTATTGTATGTGGTTATAATAAATAAAGTTTCTGAATATACAATATGATGCTTTAATTAAAAGAATATATATATATATTTTTTTTTCCTAGAATGGAAGTTGCCAAAGGGTAGCAACTCTGTTGTATGCATTTCCTAATAAAACTTACACAACACATTAAGAAAATTTCTCCTTGAGCTGAAGCACTTTAAGTTTTATTTACTTTAAATAAGTGATTATATTTGGATCAAAACTAAGAATCCTTGCAAATATTTAGTTCATTCTTCCCCTTGACATACAGGAAAGAGAGGTGGAAAAAATATGATTCTCATCTCTGCCTGCCAAACTTTCCCCCTCTGTATCCAACTAAGTTGTCTAAAAAGGAAATTCCTTAATGTTTCCAGATTCCTGACATTTGCCTCCTATGTCTCTGCAATAAAATCTAAACTTTGCTAGACTTCATAACCATCTCCTATGTTTGCAGTTTAGGTTCATGACTCCTATGTAAAAGAAGTATCTTGGAATCTCTTGGGCAGCTGTGCTGTGGGTCCTTGGCTATTTCTGAACTCTTAACATCATCCATAGCTCTAGCTTATTGAGGAATGGAAAACACACTTAAGATGCTCTCAGAAGTGGGTTTAAATTTTTTCCTCCATGGGAATAGCAACAGCAGATGTCAAACTCTCATGTTATATAATTCTTATTCCTTATAAATTAAGAGAGAAATGTTTTGGAGGGTTTTCTGTGAAAAACCATTTGCATGTTAAAATGAAGAGTTGAGCAAAAATACAAGGAAATATCCAAATGAGAAAATGATGAGATGAGAAGAAGCAGCATGCGGCCCTATTTATCCCATTGGTTACCATACAAAAACGAATGGCAAGCCATGAAGGTTTTAGTAGCAAAATTGAAGATTGGTTATTGGTGTGTTTGTTTTATCCAGACCTGTGATTTTATTGGTTAGTGAATTGCTCATGAGAAAATTTCCTTTACCAAAGCATATTGGCAACTGTTGGGCAACTTGTAATCTTACATGACTGACCCAAGGGTCACACAGTCAGACTGCAATGGAGGTGGCACTTGAAGTTAATTCTTCTTGATTCCAAGATCATATCTCTACCAAGATTAAATACATGTTCTCAAGCTTTCACGTTGGGGCATAAAAGACCATATATACCATCTATAATTCATCCTTATGTTTTCTCTTCGGTAACATTCCACCTCCTTTTCTCATATTCTAGTTGTCAGTTCTCTTTCTTTTTCTTCTTTTTTATTTCCTTCATTCTCTTACCTTGACTACAGTACCACTGATATTACTAAACCTTCCTAAGACAGTTAATGTCCAGGGTATACTAATGTAGCCCCTCAAAGATTCCTTTAACCAGGATTTGCAGATCACCATATTGCTTTGATTGTCCCTTTGCTGATTTGGTGATTTTTTTTCCTTCTAACACTGGATATAGGAACTGCCAGTGCTCCATCTCACAATCTTGTTCCCACTTCCTTACTCTAAGAAAGTTCACATTAAATTATTTTACTTCCACTGAGAGTTCTATAAGGATGCAATGGCATAGGCTAGGAAGGTGCCTGCTCAGAGGGGTTGCTTTAGATCTGTTGGGTCACACATTTGAACATTTGGAAATCTGTAGGATATACTACCATAATACTGTTAGTGATCGGGATTTGCTTGATTTTGTCTTTGTATATCCAGTCTATCATATAATAGGTACTTAATAGAATACTTGTTGAATTAATTTGAATTAATGCACAGAAGAAAGTTGCAGTGTAGTCAGAAAACATAACATAGATAGATATGTGTGTATGTATGTATGTATATGTGTGTGTGATATATGTAGAAAGAGAGAGAATAAATAACATTTTTGAGGATGATACCAAGAGGTTGAAATAATCTCAAACTGTATTGATTTAAAAAATGTTATAGAGAAACCATTAACAACCTGCCAACCCATATGCCTACTCTCCCATCCATAAAAAGTGTTTTGTGAGGTCATCTTTATATGGATTGAGGATATTAGTAGGGAACAAGCAGATTTTCAAAAACAATATTCAACAATGGACAATATATTTACATTCTTTCTTTTTTTGCCTTTTGGAGGGAAATTGGGGTTAAGTAACTTGCCCAAGATTACACGGCTAGTTTTTGTGTGGGTGTTAAGTGTCTGAAGTCAGATCCGAACTCAGGTCCTCCTGACTCTGGGGCCGCTGCTTTTTTTTTCTTTGCCACCTAGCCACTCCCAATACATTCTTTCAATTGACTAAGAAAGGCCTAGAGAATATAAGATCCCATTGTGCTTATTGCTTGTTGATTATGAAAAAACAGCATTTAATTTGATAAAGTAAAATGCCATTTTATAAGCTCTTTTACAACAAGGTGTCTCTCATCCATATGTAAGATTTATTCAAGATTCCTCAGAAGATATAATAGCATAATAACACTGTTCAGTGACTCTCTAATAAACATTAATTGAGGCTTAAAATAGGTAGTTCTGTGTGTTCCAAAAGTAGGTTGCCATAATGATAGAATGGTATCCTTCACAGAGTCCAACTGGAGTAAGTATTCCCATAGAATACCTCCTTCTAGATTCTTCCAGAAGCTTTGTTTGAGGATGACATTATGTTGATTACATCAAGCTCCAAGACATGGCAAAGCCTCCTGGAAGACATCTGTCATCACTCAAAAGAGTTTGACCTTTCCATCCATCCATAAAAGATAAAGCACATGGATGAAGAGAATGTGTTAGCAGGATTTCAACCTGAAACTGAATGGACACCCTAAAGAGTTAATCCAAAACTTTATATATCTGGGACAGACATATAGGCAATATGCTGAACCCAGAGTTGAAAAATAGGAAAGCAACCTGGATTGCTTTATGGGAAATTGCAAAGCACATTTACTAAGCTCAAACTTTCCATAGTAGTGAAAGTCCACCTTTTCAATACACTTTATTCTATCCCTGAACTACAATCTTTGCTCCACCTTTGACCCTCTTTTCTTTTTCCTTTCTCTCCATTTTGGTTATTTGGTCTTCTCTCTTTGTCTCTTTCTCTCCTCTCTTCTCTCCTTCTCTTCCCTCCTCTCTTTTCCTCTCCCCTTTCTCCTCCTCTCCCCTCCCCACATCTCCCCTTTTATTTCCTCTCCTCTCTCCTCTTCTCTCCTTTTGTTTCCCCTCCCTCTCTGCTCCTCTCCCCTCCTCTCTTCTCACTTCCACTTTCCCCTCCCCTCTGCTCCTTTCCCTCTCCTCCCTTCCTGTCCTATCCACTTTCCTTTCCTCTCCTCATTCTTCTTCTCTCCCCTCCTCTCCTCTCCCCAACTTCCCATTTTCCTACTATTTTACTTTGAAATCTCTAAACCACCAAATATCCTGTTTTTTTCTTTTACCTCTCAACCCCAACCTCACCTATACAACAACAAATTTTCTCTTTCAATTAAACTACCTGTTTTAATTGAAGCAGGGAAAGAGAAAGAAACAAGCACTTATTAAACTTTTCCTATGTACCAGGAACTGTGCTAAGCACTTTACAAATATTATCTCATTTAAGGAAATCTTATCCCTCTATTTTATTTTCATTCTCCTACCTACCTCCACCTTAGTCTGGGTTATCTCCCACATGTAAACAAGTTCCTATTTCTCCTCTGTCCATGCACCCCATCACAGAATGATTTGAATACTTCTGGGAAGGATACAGTAGTCATCCTAAGAGAAAGAGAAAGTCATTCTAAATTAGTTAAAGAATAAGATGCTTAGTATAAGAAATGCCTATAATTAATGTGAATATTTGTGTTTATTGTGTGAAATACCAAGAACAATGTCAGAGATTTTTTTTTTCCAGAAAATGAGGGATTTATTGTTTGGGGGTGGGTCTTACTTCCTTATATATAGGATAATTGTGACTAAGGATTAAATAGTCACAATAACAAAAATCATTATTTTTTTTTTTTGAAGCAGTTGTGGTTAAGTGACTTGCCCAGGGTCACATAGCTAGTAAGTATCTGAGGTCAGATTTAAACTCAATTGCTTCTATGTCCTCTATCTACAATGCCACTTAGCTACCCCAATAATCATTATTTTTAATGAAAAGTATATGATATCCTAATATTGACTTACAATTATTAAAAGTAAATATTGGGAGCGGCTAGGTGGCACAGTGAATAAAGCACTGTCCCTGGAGTCAGGAGGACCCGAGTTCAAATCCGGCCTCAGACACAACACAAAAAAAACTAGCCATGTGACCTTGGGCAAGTCACTTAACCCCAATTGCCCCTCTAAAATAAAAAAGAATATAAAAAAGTAGATATCAACCCAAAATGGAACCACATGTTTCCTTTTTCCCCATCATTTTCATAAAGTTCTGGAGCCCAGCTAGATAGACAAGGATATGATCTAAGTTCATCAGCATTGATTTGAGAACCCTCTGGTTCCATGTTTCCTAACACTGGTTTGTTTGTTGTAATCTTAAGTAAGTCTATGTGCTTTAGTATGTTAGTCCTTTTTAGAAGGAGGGCAATAAACAAAAAAGATTACCTGGTAGTTTTTTTTTTTTAGAATCCCCATAGTAGGTAGTCTTTTTGTTATATGTGTAATTTATAATGGTGTATATCTAATAATATGGGGGGGTGGCAAAAATGCATGTGTCTTTAGAGTAGATGGGAATTATGATTTGTCACACAAGCTAATGTGGTCTTTGTCAGAACAGGTAAATTTAGAAAGACTTGAAGAGGGAAATAATGGTATATCTATCTTTTGCATTCTCTCCTTTTGTCTTTCTGTTCTCATCTTTCCTTCTCTCTTGAAGGAGACAACATATTTTAGCTGAACTGAAGGAATCTTGAAACTCAAGAAGCACCAATTATTCTTCTGTAAGTTAGGAGGAGAGAAAAAGGGTCCCTTAGAATCCTTAAAGAAAGAATCCTTTAGGTTTTTGTATGAAAAAAATAATCACAGGAAATTTGATATATTATATACAATTTACGTATGTATGTATGTATGCATGTTTATTCCTGTCTTAAAAAGTAGAACTCATTACTTTATTCAGAAACTAGTTAGATATCCATTTTTACAGAAGTTTATTTCCATGGTGTCCATTAACAAGACTGTTGGTGGAGGGATGGTCTAGGGAAGAAGAAGGAAAATCTTCAACTTCCACCAATTATTGGGTACACTATACTTTCAAAATTTGTGCTATGCCAGGATTTCTGGCATCTTTGGGACTTGATCTTAGTACTCCTACAAAGCCAAATATTTTTAATAGTATTTTTTATAAAGCCATTATTTTTTAAATAACCACATAATTTTACTTCAGAGGTATGGTCTCCAAACTTTTTCTGTCCTATCAGTTAAAAAATAATTGAGTATGCTACTCAATATATTTGCTTATAAGCTATATACATTTACTACTTTTATAATATTTATATTCCTTATAAAACAGGCATAAATTAAAAATACATGATAAAAATGAAATACTATTTATTCCTTCAGTCAATAAGGAGTCACTGAAGTTTATTGAGTAGGAGAATAACATGGCTTGACCTGTGCCTTAGGAAAATACTTTGACAGTTATAAGATGAACTGGAGACAGGAGAGATTTGAGACAGAAATTTCTAAGAGGTAAGGTGGGGAGACCAACTGGGAGGTTTTGGAAATAGTCCAAGTGCAAGATGTAAAGGGGTACATGTAATACAGAGAAGGGGACATATGTGAAAGAGGTGGAGGTAGAAATGAAAAGATTTAGCAGCTGATTGGTTATGTGGCATGAGGAAGAATGAGGAATTGAAGATGATACCCGGGAGTTGAACCTGGGTGGCTAGAAGACTTATGGTGTCCTCAATAGTAGTAGGGAAGTTTCTAAGAGGACTATTTTTGGGGGAAAGGTAATATAATGAGGTGTGTGATACAGATCACATCCTATTAATGCCTTCATATTCTGTGCAATTTATTCTGTCCCAATGAAAACAAACAGAGGGAAGATAAGGATATTCCAATTGACCAGTACCCTACAATGATGAGAGTTTGTTTTCTGAGGAGAGAGAGGAAAGAAGGGAAAGAGAAAGAGACACAGAAAGGGAGACAGAGGGAGAGACAGAGAGAGGGGAAGAAAAGTTGTAAAGCCAACCAGGACTACTTCAGAGAACATTAATGGCAGCAAACTAGAATAGGATCAGTGGAGGCCCAGAGCTCTCCTGACTCACCAGAAGGGAAGAGAAAAGCTAGAACCCAGTCAAGGCCTGCCATCTTGTCCATGGCCAAACCAATTGAAAGATCTCCTACTTCCTTTGAGAGCCAACAGGTAATTGAGAAGCAGGCAACAAGATCCAAAAACAAAACTCCCAAAGCCCAGCCTTCTAAGCCTGGTAAAATTAAGTCATATGTACATTCCTACTATGAGGAGATAGACAAACAGGTTATTTCAAAGCTCCTTCCTTATAAATATTGCTGAATGGTATCAGCAGACAAGTAGGAAGTTATATAGAACAGAAGAAGTTGAGACAACAGCCATGTGGCATCAATTACTAACTATAACATTACCAAGGAAAGTAGAAAGCTAGGGAGACCTACTAGGTCAATCCTTCCACAAAGCAGTCTCCGTTGTGCAAAATATAACTCTTGAGAAAGTTTAGCAACACCACAATTATAGGTTCATTATTTTCTGGGAGCAGAGTAACCAGTGGACAATCAGATGAGGCCCAACATGAGTGGTAAATGGACTTGAATCAGAAAGACCTGCACTCAACTCTTGTATCTGACACAAACTAGCTACAAAGCCCTGGAATTGTCATTTAATGTCTGAGTGCCCCAAGACTCCCTAAGATTATGCAGAGAAAATACAGATCTGATCACCCTTGGAAGAAAAAAAATAGATAGATAGATAGATAGATAGATAGATAGATAGATAGATAGATAGATAGATAGAT
>NW_027186492.1:10216867-10234126 GCF_028583685.1 Petaurus breviceps papuanus | reverse complement strand
GATAGATAGATAGATAGATAGATAGATAGATAGATAGATAGATAGATGATACATAGATGATACATAGGTAGGTAGATAGATGGGTGGATGGATGGATGGATGCATGGATAGACAGACAGATAGAGAGATGATAAAAGATAGACAAATGGACAGACATGCCACCTTTCATTCAGCTTAGATCTTCATTATATACCACAAAATGTTCAGTGCATGTATAAAACCTTAAAAAATGAAATGTGGCATAAGTTTATATAATTCAGTTCTCCATTGTTTCAAATTCCTAGGCCACACTAGAAGGAAAAGGATTTCTCAGCCCTTTTGACTTGGGTGTAGATGTTCTCTACCAATTCCCAAATGGTGGTCTGAATTATGTAATAGCCTACTTTCAATACAGGAAAAGATGGGAAAATGAGGTAAATACTAAACTAAAAATTCTTCAAGTATAGCAGTGTTCTTCTATCTCTTCTCAGTGTTGCACTGATTACTTGTTAAAGGCAAACTGGATATTTCTGTTTTTCTTCCAGACTAATAAAATGGAAGGCTTGACTTCTATTTCAAATGTAAAACCCTAAGGGGATTTATATCATGTTGGTTTTGAGGGAAATTATCAGGTTTCTGCAATATTATATTAATGCATACTATAGAGGGTTAGCAGTTTGCTAAGTACCATGGCCTGTCCATCCTGAGAATGTAATACATGCTTACTAATAACAGGAACACTTATCACCAAGGAAAATATTGAAGCTATAGAATTAATATTTGGTAATGTCTAACTAATCCAAAGAGAACAATTTATTTTTGAAAAAAGGTAAATCAAACTATGGAGTCAAACTGTATCTGGAGAGAATGAATTTATATATTCCAAACTTAGCTCCTTTTGTTTTGATACTCCAAGGACATGTTCTCTAGAAAATCCTGGAGGAAAGCCCACTCACTGGTAATTCACAAGAGGTAAAATAACATATGAGTTATTAAAAGGTCTTTCTGCGGAACTGGGATTAATTTCCATATCCCATAGGAACCCATATGCAGTCTGTTATCACACAAATGGAGTTTTGGTGGGTGGGTTAAAAATTAGTTACCAAAATTAAATTAAAAATAACTGAGCCATAGTAGAATCAGCCAGATTTTTTTTTTTAAAACAAAAGCTGGAAACCAGGGAGGAAAAAGTATTTCAGGCATACAGGATTTGTTTTATAACTCCTTTAGTATTGAAGATACTCTGGCAAAGATGTATTCACATAGCTTCTAGCTTCTAATTCAGACATGATGTTCCATAATTATTTATGGTGTATATTTCCTTTTAAAGAAGGAATATTTGGGGGGAAATCTTCAGATGATCACTAATGGGAGGCTATAATTCTTTTTTTTTTAATTTAGATTTAAGGAATGGTAATTAATGCTTGTACCAGGCAGAACTCATGATATTCTAAAAGTCTTAGTGCAGTTTTAAGCTAATTAAGCTATTAAAGTTGAAAAGTATTATGACTTTTGGAAAGATTTGGGGATACTTTATATGTAATAATTTAATATGTATTATGTAGTGTGGGGGGCTATTGATATCCCGTCCTCTCACTTACCCATAGTAAGTCTTCGGTCGTCACCGGCCTCCTAGGAGGAATTACCAGACAGAGCACCCGAGGTTTGCAGGAGTTGTTTATTCAGGCTCAGCTACATCGCGACTGCCCTGAACTTCCGCATCAGGGCAACTTATAGGTACATATAGCCAATCATCTTCTACAGCTCTATTCATTACCTTTTAAGGTCATACATCAAGCAAGCAGGCACTAGCCCATATACCATTACTTCCTGGCCCCCAACAATGTAGTGATATATGTAATATATAATAGCTAGCATCCGTATATTACTTTGATTAAGCAAAGGTTTTTACAATAATCATTTTGTCTGAAATGAATAGCAACCCTGTTCAGATAGATACTACAAATATTCTTATCCCCATTTTACAGGTGAGGTTGAGAGGTTAAATGATTTATCCATAGTAATATAGCATGTATCAATGGTAGGACTTGAAATCAAGTACTTTATCCATTATGCCACATTGTCAACATATGTTAGATATAGAGCCATTGCACTTGGAAAATGTCATTTTAAACATTCATGTATTATGTATACTGAGAAGCAAATTGTAGGAAATAGACAACTTTCACATATTTTGTATCTCTTTTTTACAGTAAAAAATACAATATACTTAATACTGAACATATGCTATAATCAGTAAAAATATATATCATATATTGACTGGATTCTGTTAAATAAAATACAAATTATAGTTATTTGACATTAACACAATTGAAAGATTATCTTGATAGGTAATTTATTTAAAAAATCTTATCTATCTAGAGATTATAATCCCACCAGCAGCAGCAACACCTCTTTAAGAAATTTCCTTGCATGCATGTCATAAGGAAGAAAAATAGGCCTTTGCAATTTACTGCATTGGAAACCCTGTAAATGATGTCTTTAAAAAAAGTAATTTCTTTCTATCGATGACTCAAAACCTTGTGTTTTTCCACCAGCCCAGCAATGATTCTTTGCCACCTTGCACCTCAGGGATTCCATTTGTTTGTAGTTTATGGGACTCTGGAATCAAACAGCATGAAACAGGAGTAATTATTTTTTTATAACATTTTCATCTTGAAGGATAATAATAAAGCACTATGGGTTGATAATGCCCTATATATGGTGATTGTTTCATCCAGCACTAGTGTGTATCTTCTTTCTCCTTCCTCCATGAGGAAAGTGCAACATTTCCTTTCACAGATAAGTTCCTTAAAAGCAAGAATTGTATTTTTGTGAGTGTGTTTTCTCATTGTCTATACACTTACCTCCTTTGTGGAACACTCACTCGTTTCTTCCCTTCTTGGCTTTGATAAACTACTTCTAGAACTAAGTCAAATATGTGTGCCCTTTAGTCAAGTATTCTATATCACCTCAGATTATTTGCTTCTAAGATCAGATAAGATTTATCAAAGCATTATAATAATGACGATAACAATAATGGCATGTATATTATGTTTTAAGGTTTGCAAACCACTTTAAAAATATTATCTCATGTTATCCTAACAACAACCTTGGGAGGCTGAGGCTATTATTTTATAGATGAGGCAAAGAAAGGTTAATTGATGTGCCCAGGATAGCGCAGCACAGGTAATAAATGTCTGAAGCCAGATTTGAACTCATGGCTTCCTAATTCCTGGTTCAGTCCTCTATGCAATGTATCACCTAGCGGCTAACCAGTAAATGCATCAATAAAGTCAGTGTGGCATGGTGGAAAGACTGTGAGATGTGGAATGAGAGGACTGTGGTTTGATTTGCCCCTGATACTTAATATCTGGGTGACCTTAATTAGGCAAGTCACACAATCTCACTCACCTTCAATTTCATTATCTGTAAAGTGGGGGTATTATTCTAGATGAGAAGTTATTAACCTTTTTTTGTATCATGGATCCCTTTGGCACTCTGGAGAAACCTATGGGGCCCTTCTATTTGGTGGTCCCCCATGTCTGTACCATTCTCCCTCTTCTGCTCTGACTACTGACCTCTCTGGCTTTCTCTAAGTCCCAACTAAAATCTCATCTTCTACAGGAAGCTTTCTCCCCTTAATTCTAGTGCCTTCCTTCTGGTAATTATTTCCTATTTATCCTATATAAAGCTTACTTTGTATATATTTGCTCCCTCATTAAATTGTAAGCTCCTTGAGGGCAGGGACTGTCTTTTGCCTCTTTTCACATCCTCAGTGCTTAGCACAGTACCTGGTACATAGAAGGCACTGTTTTAGCAAAAGTTTATAGATTGATTTTCAGCATAACATTCTTAAATGCACAAATAAGACAAAGGAAAGCAAATGCATTGGGGGACTCCAGGTCACAAATCACTGTTCTAGATGATTCCTTCCATCTCCCAATCTATGATCATAGAACTAAGGGAGATATTTTTTTCTCTCCTATACAGACCTATCAGGGGGAAAATAATGAGAAAAAAAGCATCTCCACTTTGGCACTTGAGCTACAGTGGGCCTGAGGGGATAGTGATTTCCATTTTGTGAAAGTTCAAATTAGTGTTGCTTTCAAGATACCAGCACCTTTATGGTATCCCTGGGATGTTTTATCCTAACCTGGCACTGTGGAAAAAAATGAAGATAGAGGTTATTTTTTTATCTTTGGAAAGAATTAGCATTAGTGTGAGCTGTCCTAACAAAATTCCCAGCAATTTGTTTTTCTTTATAGTTTCTAGTAATAAATGTTAGTCCTTTGGACAAATGGAGATAAAAAGCTTAGATCGCTATCATTTCTTTTTCTTCTTCTTTTTGAGGATTAAAAGGACAGAGCATTGAAGTAAGAGTAAATAGGGCTTGAGAATATTGTGCCTGTTCATTTGTGGCTGATGGAGCATGGAGGCTACTTTAACATTTCCAGGCCTTTTGGAAGCAAAAGATGGTCAAGCTGGCCTCCCATTCTGCTCTCTCATTTGCTTACAGTTTTGTTTCTTCCCTAGAAGCTCGATACTTTCTCTGTCGTTTTATCATCTTCCAGGTGGTAACAGGCCTTTTAAGTTTCCATCTTCATCTGGGATTCCATTTCAGTTCCTGTCTTATCAAGTCTCTCTTTTCCCATTCTGGGGATGTGTGTCAACCATAGCAAATGGTATTTCTTTCCAATTTTACAGGCCTGCAATTGTACAGTTCAGTGTAGCACACTCTCTTGGTGACCTTCTGTGTCCAATAACTATCAAGTATAACTCCTAGACATTTAGCTTTACCTACGAGTATTTTATTCTTTTTGTGGATTTAAATCTTTATTTTTCTCTTTTCTTTTCTTTCTCCATGTTTGTTTCTCTGTCTCTGACTTTGTTTTTCTCTGTGTCTCTCTCTCATATACACAACACACACACACATACACACACATATAACTAGTATAAAGTATAAGTAGTTGTCATATTGATTTTAGCAAAATCAAATTTCTTATTTCTGCTTCTGGTTCTCTGCTTTTTTTTCTTTTTTCTTTTTAAACTCTAAAGCCAATTCCTCCTCTCTGTACCATTTGTTCAGAGTACTTAGGTACTCTGTGGGTTGCTAGAAATGGTGCCAGGAAGCCCTTCCATGAGACTGTCCAGCTTGCTATGGAAAAGTTTGTTAAGTTTTCATTAAACCTGCCAGTCTCCATAGCAAATAATATGGTCATTGTTCTTCCAGAAAGGAATGGCTTGTGTTTAGGATTGCCATGTTTTCCACTCTATGGCAAAAGCAGGAGAGAAATCCCTGCCAAGCTAAGGAAGCCGAATAAAATTTACAAGCAGTTTCTTCAGCAAGGGAGCCAGCTGAACTCACAGTACTCGCTCTCTAAAGCTGAACAAAATCATATCTGTTCTTATAATTACGTGACAAATTATCACTTCCGTATGTGTTTCTGAAAGAGTGCAGAGGTAAGGCAGGGCCTGAACCCAGGGCAATTGGAAGGATAAAGCAGTGTCCAAATATCCTTAGACCATATAGGGCAAAAAGGACCAAGGCTGAGGAACAGCTTGGTAAAGCCAAATCTGTCAGGCAGGATGATTTATATTAAATAAATTAAAATGCCTGCAAAACTATTCTTCACCTATAACTGAAAAGGGTTTTAGAATTCAGGGGTGAATTTGTTCTGCTTTGGAGGTCAGCATGAACACACGGTCACTTAGTGGGAACAGTCTCAGGTACTCAGACCCATTATTGTCAATGCACAGAAAGGCTTGCTTAAGGCTAAGCAGAGAAGGACACAAATCACAGATTCTCAGAGTTGAAAGCGATCTTAGAGGTCATTTAGCCTAGTCCTTACCTGAAGTATTATTCCCCTCCACCAGGCCTCTGGCAAGTGGTTGCTTGGCCTCTGCCTGAACAGCTCAACGATGAGGAATTCATTACCTCATAAAGTAAACCCATTCCCCACCTCTATTTTTTTTTAAAACAACTCTGATTGTCAGGAAATTATTCGTCATGTGGAGATGAAAACCTCCTCCCTAGGATTCTGCTACTCCCTGTGATTTCCATCTGTTGTGTCTCTGAGACAAAGCAGGATGAATTGAATCTCACTCCCTTGTGGCACCCTTCAAATATTTGAGGGCAATGACCATGTTCTCCCGAAGTCTTCTCTAGTCCGTGCTAAATACTCCCAGTTACTTTACCTCATCCTCATAACACAGAATTTTGAGTCTTTCTCACTATCATGGTCATTGCTCTTTGGACATGCTCAAGCTTGTCAAAGTCCCTCCTAAAATGTAGAGTCAAAAAACAAGACTCAGGACTACTCTATATTTGGTCTGACCAGAGCAGAATATTAGCATACTGTCCCTCATTTGGGGCAGTTCTATTTAAACAATCTAAAATCTCATTAGCTTTTTTACACCCATGTCACATCTGTGTTGATGTGACTTTTTAGCTACCCACGTCACATCCATATTGCAGTTCAATAAACCCCCCCCAGGTCTATTTTAACTCAAGATGTGTCAGCCTTGCATCTCCCAGCATATACTTGTGATGTTTATTTCTTAATTACATTTTAAACTCTGCATTTCTCCTTAATCACTCTTTATGCAACCTCTCTCTCTCCTTTGAAATTATTTGCTATATGAAATGTTTATTAACCAGGGTACATATTGTATTTTTCCCTCGTCCCCCCCACCATGTGTCCCATTAAAATGGTAGATTGTAATCTCCTTGAATTCAGGGAAGATTTTGTTTTTGCCTTAGAGGTCCCAGCACCTAACACAGTGCTTTGCTTACAGAAGGTACTTGCTAAATATTGAATTGAATTTCTTACATTCATCTTAAATGAAATTGTCTAATTTAATCCATCTCAGAGGCAGCAAGGTGGCACAGTGGATAGAGATGGCCTGGATATAAGAAGACTTGAGTTCAAAGCCAGACTCAGATACTTCCTAGCTATGTGTCACTGGGCAAGTCACTTAATTTCTGTCTGCCCCAGTTTCCTCAGCTATAAAATGGGGATAGTAATAGAATCTACCTCACATAGTTCATGTGAGAATCAAATAAGATATTTGTCAAGCATTATGTCCCTTGCATGTGGTAGGTGCCTAATAAATGCTTGTTCCCTTCTTGAATCCATGTCTACTTCCCTGTTTACCATCTTATTATTCCATTCTTTAATGAGCTTTTGGGATCTTAGTTCTATCATTTAGCATATTAACTATTTCTTCTAGCTTCCTGTCATATAGAAATTTTCTAAGCATACCATCTATCAGTCAGTCACTGATTTTTTTAAATTATCACAATAGGGCATAAGACAGATCCCTGGGGCACTCCACCAGAGACTTCCATCTAGGAGGCTGATACTAATTACTCAATTTGACCCAGATGATGCCAATCTGGTATCACCTGTTCATCAGTTATCATTTGCTCCTGTTTCAACACAAATCAGTTCCTTTCTAGTCATTCATTTATGAGATGATATATTTAAAGCCACTTCTTATATGGAAGTCATGACTGGCAACATGCCATATCCTGTGTATGTCCACCTCTTATCCCCTTCACTTTTGATTCTTCATTGAGTGTGATGTTATGTGATTCACAGCTGTATGTCATCACTGGTGATATATCAATGTTAAGGAAGATAGACTTTTGTTCCAGGTCAAAGCTTGAGACTGTGAAAGTACTCATCAATTTCTCAAATGCTATATAGTACATGTGTTCCTTTCCGTGTCTCACTCAGTTCTGGGCCCAGCTCCCATTAGAATGTGATTATTGTTATTAATTATTATTATATATAATATGTAATTAACATATTATTATAATTAATTATTATTATTAATTAGAATTATTATGTCATGCCCCCTCCTATTAGAATGCGAACACTTTGAAAGTGGGAATTGCCTTGTTTTTCTCTTTGTAGCTACACAACTTACTACAATGTTTTGTACCTACTAAGTACTTTTTTCTTCATTCCTTCATACTTACAGACCAGTTTTCTGGCATGTTCATCTAACTTCCTGTTATGTAGCATGGGCGATAGAAATTCTTCATCCTTCATCCATTTGGTTTTCTTCATATGAATTTTTCTAGCCTTTTTTCTTTGGAAAGGTTTTGAATCTCATTAAGGAAATTACACAGTATGAAAAAATTTAATGTATTCAGTACGATGTCATCCTCGAACAGAAATATTCAGAGGCTCTCACCATCTATAATGAATCCCTCTTTCATTGATGATGAAGGGCCATCGTTTGCCAACCCATGATATAGACTTGGCAAAGACGATCTTTCATGACAATGGCAAACATCTTTGTATAAACATTCCTCTTCTTCTTTTATGCCTCACTTAATATTGATAATTAGAGAGTCATTGAACAATGTCATCCATGGAGAGTTATTTTTGTTGAAGGAGAGCCTTTAAGGATACATTTTGTTATACAGAATGAAATACCTTTCTTTTGGTGTTTCAATGATAGGTTTTAAAAAATAACCCAATAGGATATTGTATTTTCTCTGCCTTTTAGTCAACTATGGGACTCTGAAGATGTAGTTTTCTGTGGAAAATTGACATTTCTATAACCTTAACATCTGTAAAATGCTTCATATAGATTCATAGATTTAGAGCTAAGAGGGACCTTGGAAATCACGTAATCCAACCTCCTAATCTTACGAGGAAACTGAGGCCCAGGGAAATGAAATAGCTACCAAGGTTACACCAGAATTGAGGAACAAAGGTGAGATCGGAGTACAGGACCTTTGACTTCAGAACTTATGCTTGGATGCATCAGATAGTCACCATGATACTCATGTACTCTCTCATTTGATCCTCATAACATTCATCTAAGTACTGTATATGTCATGATCCTCATTCTATAGATGAGAAAACTAAATGTCACAAAGTATAAGACCCATGGTCTTATCTCACAACTAATGTCAAAAGAAGGATTCAAACCCGAGTGTCTACCAACTCTAGTCCTCTGTCTCCTATGTGGTCCTCTCTCTCTCTCTTAATATAAACCTCGTTTCTTATTAAATATAACATTCATGATATATAGGTATAAAGCTTCTGAAGGGTCCACAAGCTTTTTACCCTTTCCATTGTTTTTCATTTGGAATCATATTTTCCATAATATTTTGCTTTCATTCTAATTTATCAGGCATTTACTAAATTATTACTTTGCTCTATGTACTATTCTAGGCACCTGGGAAATAAAAACAAAGCCCCTGCCCTCAGAGAGTTTATAGTCTTCTTTCCTCTATTGTGGTCATTTTACCATTGAAGTCTCAGTGTGCATGTTGACTTAGTGTGGAGAACCTTTTTGAGCTCCTTGTCGAGTTTTTCCACCTCTTTAATACAATGTAACAAATGCTGGCAGATAAAGTTGCAATGATCTCCATGGTGATCTTTTTCCTTACACTCATGATGAGAATGCAGAAAATGATGACCTTTGTAAGTGCCCTTGTGGTCCTGACCATGTTATCTCCCCCCCCCCCAAATCCCACCCCCCCAATTCATGTCAGGGTTGCCCTGTTATTCTAGGATCAAATATCAACTGCATATAATTGAAAGCTCTTCGCTTGGTCACTTCCTATCTTTTTAGTCTTCTTATACTTGAATCTTTTCCGTGTACTCTGTTCCAGCCATGGTGGCCCAAATGCTATTCCTTACACATATCACACTCCACCAGATGACCTGGATTCCAGTTTCAAGGATGTGACCTTGGGCAAGTCATTTAATTTATGTGAATCTCAGATTCTTCATCTATAAAATGGGGATAGTCATATTTATACTACCCATCTCACAGGTCCATTGTGAAAAACCAAATGAGATAATATTTGCAAAGCATTCTGTGACACTTTGTAAAGAAATATGTAAAGGTAAGCTGTGATTATTACCATAGATTGAACCCTTGAGACTTGATACTATGTGTTATACTTCTTTGTAACCCCCACATCACCTACCAGTGATATGTGCACAAGAGATGCTCAGTAAATATTTTTGAATGAATGATCTTGAATTAACATAAAATATAAGACAATATCATTAACTGTTGAAACATATGGAATTATGAACTGTAGGGATTCATAGAATAGGCAAATAATGAGGACTCGAAGAGCCAAAGAAGGCTTTATAGAACAAATGGGAACTGAGCTGGGTCTTGTATGATTGCTAAGCTATGAAGACGAAACAGGGAGAGCGGAGGGTGAAGAGTGGCTAACATTAAGTAGTCTGTGAATGGTGAGTTCATTTTCTTGTACCCCCTGAGCCTCCATCCCTCTTCTTCCACCCCCAAATGAAAGGATTGCTATGGTTCCATGAGTCCTTGTTAAACTGTAGCTATAATTAACAAATAAAATAGATAAACAGATAGATACAATAGCCAAATAGAAGCAGACCCTTCCCAAAGCCCCTTACATTCTGCTCCTATGTTCCCTCCCTTATCACACCTCAGCATAGTAAAAATCGAAAAAAGATTTGAAAAAAATGAAGGGAATTCTGAAGACATGTTCCTCCATAAGAGTTTTGCAATTTTCAGGGAGAGCTGGTATGGTACAGTGCAGAGAGTGGTTGGGAAAGCAGTTTGTTCTCTGCTAATGATAGCTATGGATTCTGAAATGAGGCACAGCAGGTGGGACAGTAGCACTCAATTTTCAAAATGTGTGCCCTAAAACGTGTTTGCTTAAACCTTGTCTCTACCACCCTTTAGGGGCCTCTACATCCATCAAATCCAGACCCCAGGAAGGAAATTCAAGACTCCCATTTCTCACCAACACTTTTTTTTTTAAAGCCACTACAATTTATCAGTTACCTTGGAGTTTCAGTTCCCACAAGTTCCTAGAATGGCTATGTCCAAGCCCCTTCATGTACTCTGAAAAAAAAATATTGTTTTTGTCCAGGACCAAATAAGTTTAAAAAGAGGTATGGGAATCTCCTTATCCATGGGTCTTATTCTGAAGTCATAGGATGCCAATTACCTAGCAAAAGTCAGGTAATCTAAAGGCAATAAGGGTGCCAGTTAAAAGTGTTGTCCTTAGAGAAATCTATGATAGTCGTTTAAGGTACAATGGCCAGAGTGATGGACTTGGGATCTGAAGCCCACCTCAGATGCTTATTAGCTGTATGGACCAGATGAATTTCTTGAGTTCTCTGAGCCTCATTTTGTTCAAATGTAAAGTGGGAATAACTATAGCATCCACTCACAGAGTTTTTGTGAAAATGAAATGAGATTGTATGTGTACATGTCTTGGGAACTTTAAAGTGTTTATAAATATAAGCTATTATTGAGCTACAAGTTAAGAAAACATATGAGTTTTCTGTACTTTGGAATCACCAGCTGTGCCTGGAATCAACCAGTAAAGTTACTGGGAGAATTTTAGAGTTGGTAGATGATAAGACATCATCATCTACTTCAGAGGTGTCCAGCATAGGACCTATGGGCTACATATGGCCCAAAACACTCCCTAGTGTAGTCCAAACCTTATTAAAATGTAGTTCCAAAATGATTTGAATGGGTTGATGTATTAATAAAAAAAGAAATATGTAAATAAGTCTGGTTTTCGAAGTCAATATGTAGCCCACAGGGAACTTTATATACAGTTTAGTGTTCTCTGTTTATATTTGAATTTGGCACCAATAATGGAGGGCCTAAATTTTAGGTTGAGTAATCCCATTCACTTTATAGATGTGGAAACTGAGATCTAGAAAGCGATTTTCCCAAGATTACATAGGAGTTGCTGCATTCTAACCCTCTGCTTCCAATTGTAAGGTTGTATTTCAAAAATATGTTTTAGTAAATGAGCAATGAAAAACCCAAAGGCCTCATAAAGGTGCTTCTTGGGTAATTCTTGAGAAATTGAAGAAAAAGGCAAACAGCCAATCAAATGCTGGTCTTTGTAAAGTCTTATCTTGCTTATGCTATCAAATGTCCATTTTGTCTCTCTTCTCTTGCAGTGTTTTCTTAAACATGTTAAAATGAAGTTAATGAGGTATGAGCTTTAGTCTGAGCTCACACCATATTAATCTCCAGAGGGTTTTATGGTGCATTTTTAAAGTTGATACCAAGAGAATGAATGATTGACCAAAAGTTCCCAGTAGCATGCTTGTCTTGTCATTGTCATCATCATCATCATCATCATCAGTTTTTAATTCATATGGAAAGTCAGTAATGAAAGTGTTCAGGTCTCCTGAGTAAGGGAAGTCCCCAGATAGCACAAAGATAAATGTGGCACAGTTTTGAATTAACCAGACTTTTACAAAGAAGTAACAGGGTCTTTAGGTCCAATGTGCTTTGTTTCCCATGTAATTCAATCGCTGGTTATTTCATTCCCCCATTTGATTTGATTAAAATCTCAGCAACCAAATCATTTGTATTGTAAATCACACAACTTCCCCCTTTTATTTCGATCACTTTTGATTGCTTTCGGCAGGTTTCACCAGATGATTCAATTACAAGCTGTTTTAGGGGGAAAATTGCAATTTAATCAATAAGGAAGAGGCTAAATTTCTGAGCAAACTGAAAAAAGAAAACACCTCCAAGGAAAGTCCCTAGTTAAAAAGTAGACAAAAGAACTTTTCTGGTCAAAGCAAGACTTCTGAATGCCCTGAGGTCAGTGTTTCCCAAATTGTGTTCTTTGAACCACTTCAATTAGATGAATAGGGATTCCTTGAGAAAATTTCAATGCCAGGGATATTTTCGCATGTTTATTTTTATTTACAAAATTAGATGAGCACCTAAAATATTGTGTATAACAGGCAATGTGCATAGTGGATACAACTCCAGTTTTGAAATTGGAAAGATCTAAGTTTAAGGTTTCACCTCTGATACATGCTGATTGTGTATCCATGAGAAAGTCACAAGCTCTAGAGCTAGGGGGATCTCTTTAGGATAATAAGTCTCAGAGGTATCACTGGATCAGCATAGATGGAGAGAATATCCACAAATATTCCCAATGTGAGTTTCCAACATATGTCAAATCACAGATCAATACCCTTCATCTTCTCCTCAAACTCCCCCCCCCCAAATAAAATAAGGAAAGAAATTCTGATAAAAGAAAATATTTCCCGGAAAAAATGCTTAGTTAACAATAGATTGAATGAAGATATCTTGATATTCTATGGGTCATGATAGGCACATAAATATAGTAGGAGGACTAGGGGTAGTAGTGGTGGTAGTAGTAGTAGTAGTAGTAGTAGTAGTAGTGGTAGTGGTAGTGGTAGTAGTAGTAGCAGTAGCAGCAGCAGCAGCAGCAGCAGCAGCAGTAGTAGTAGTAGTAGTAGTAGTAGTAGTAGTGGTCGTGGTCATGGTAGTGGTAGTAAGGTAGGGAGGTGTAATGTTAATGGAATAGGAAGATCTTCCCTGTCCATTAATAGACCTATATGTACCCACGTGTTCCCTTTTCCCTTGGAACAGGAGCTTTGTTCTGAGGTCTAGAGGTACACAGGTATTTCAATCACAACTCTGATACATCCTGAGTCACATAGAGCCCATTGGGGGGAGGAACTTGCCTAAAGAGGAGCTTGCTTAGGGGGGAGGTTTGCTTGTAGAAAGGCTTTCACACCTTTTGGTACTCAGCTAATTAGGCACTTAATCACAGGGTTGTGATGCCTTCTGGCTCTGAGCCTATTAGTTGAAAATTATATATACTGGGAGGTTGGTATTTTACTTTAGTGTTCACTTATGAGAAGGACCTTTTGATTCCCTGGATGGGACTCTGAGTAGCTGATTGTTAAGAGGCCCCCAACTACACAGATGTTGGTCCCCTCCTGGTCTGGTGGTTGTATTACTTTATTCAGACAGTTGGAGCCCTGTCTCTTGGATCCCTGTACTAATTTCTCTGTGTTTCTCTGCTTGTATTTTTCTCTCTGCTTGTATTTTCTGCATGTTCAGGGTGCTGACCTTTCCCCTGAGCTAGTGAATGACTTGTATATAATTAATTACTTACTTTATTGAAGTAAGATTGTTGACCTCTTTGAAGCAGTCTTTCCTTTAGAAAAGCAGATCAAAGAACCTGTGCTAGCAGGCTACCCTGGGTGTGTTAGGGTGCTTGCTAATACAGTAGGCAGCAGCAGCAGCTAATATTTATATATTACTTTAAGGTTTGAAAATATTTATTATTACCTCATTAAATCTTTATAGCAGCCCTGTGAGGTAGGCACAACAGCCATTATTATATCCATTTTACATCTATGAAAATTGAGGCTCAGAGACATTGCAATTTTGTAATCACACAGCTAGTAATTATTGAGGGGGAGAGATTTGAACACAGTGCTTCATACTATCTTTACTACAACCAACTACCTAAGTATACCCTTAGGCCACAATTTCCCAAATTTCTTGGGAACCCTCCATAAACAGGATTCTCTAAGAAAATGTCAATGTTAGTGATATATTTCCCTCTGACATCTTGAATATGATGGAAAAAAATATGTATTATTTTCGACAATTTGTAGGTATGAAAATAAACGTATTTCATTTCTAGGGATAGTGAATGAATCTGTCATCTCTTTGGCATGAGGGACACTTGGATAGGGAAACTCCCTCTTTCAATCCAGGTGGCACTTGCTTTGCAACATATCATTTTAGAGTTACCTTGAGCTCTAATGTTAAGTGACTTGTCCAGGGTCACAACTAAGTCTTCCTGGATTAAATGCCAGTTCACTATCCACTATGCTATGAAGCTTCTCCAAAGTCTCCTATTCCATTAAACACACACACACACACACACACACACACACACACGCACACACTAAAAACCAAAAAACCTTCTTTACCCTCCCTGCCTTGTTCTGAAGGCTTTCCTGATCTTCAGATCTCTCACAACTGACAGGTAGGTTCTGTCCAGGGAGTTCAGAGCATTCTATGACCTAGGTAAGAACTAGCATTTAGATATTACATGTTAAGGTTTGTCAAGTACTTTACATATTATATTGCATTTGATCTTCACAACAAACCTTGTTAGGTAAGTGCTATTATTATCCCCATTTTACAGAGGAAGAAAACTGAGATAGACAGAAATTGTCTTTCCCAGGGTTCACAGGTAGCAAATATCTGAGTTGAGATTTGAACTCATCTGCTTGACTCTAAGAACAACATTCTAGCCACTGTTCCCCTTCTAAGGACTAGACATGATTTCATGGACATAGGAAACTCCTTCTACCAATTCAGGTTAGCAATTCAGTTTTTAGAGAACTAAAACGGCAGTTAGGTGGCACAATGGGTATAGCTCCAGGCCTGGAGTCAGGAAGACCTGAGTTCAAATCCAGCCTCAGTCTCTTACTAGCTGTGTGACCCTGGCAAGTCACTTAACCTTGTTTGCCTCCATTTCCTCATCTGTAAAATGAGCTAGAAAAGGGAATGGCAAACCACTCCAGTATCATGGGGTCACAGAGTCAGACACGACTGAAATGACTCCACAATAACAAAAAGAGAACCAAGAAGTCAAATAACTTGCAGGATCACATTATTGTTCAGTTGTATGCAACTCTCACTCAAGTGATCTGTGGAACCTCTGCAACTTCGCATCTCCAAGAGTTGTCTGGGGGACTTTGTGGTTGTTTTTGTTCAGTAGTGGTAGTTTCAGTTGTGTGCTACTATCCATGACCCCATTTGGGGTTTTCTTAGCAAAGATACTGGAGTGATTTGCCATTTCCTTCTCCAGATCATTTTACAGATGTTAACAGGGTTAAGTGACTTGCCCAAGGTCAAACAGCTAGGAAGTGTCTGAATTTGAACATAGTGCTTCCTGACTCCAGACCCGACATGCTATACACCACCTAACTGCCTCTGCCTGGGTGGCATTTGCATGCATTCTCAAAAATTAGTATGTGTCAGAGGAATAACTTGAACACAGGCCGTCCTGACTCTACCCACCTTGTCCCACTACCTCTCTTAGAACCACATGAGAATAGAAATATATCGGACACCTTGGTGTCTCCATAGGTCTTAATAAACTGCATTTTGATGTAAAATAAGGTGGTACTAACATTAGTCATGTATTTTAAGTTAGGCGGCAACCTTGCGATTTGTTAGCTCAAAATATCTTATAAATGACTCAAATGTTGTAACAAATGCTTCAACCCCTGTGGCATCAGCAGAAAACAATTTAGCGGAGTCCCTTAGCAGCTTCAGGATAAAGAAATCTGAGTTATAACTCTAGCAGCATTTTGATGCGGGGATTACATACCAGTTTTGGGTCCAGTTTGCAGGGGGGATTTTTCATTTGTTTACTTATTTTAGAAGAACTCTGGGATGCTTCTGTGGCAAAGTCAGAATTTAATTTTTTTTTCTGTAAATAAGGATACCTATATTTTTAGCCACTCAGAGAGCTCTACTATACACTACAGTTTTGAGTTTTTTTCTACATAATATTTCCTTCTTAAATCCTTATAGAATCTTAAAGCTGGGAGGGAATTTAGCATATGCAGACACACACACACACACACACCTGTACTACTTCCAACATGATCATGAGTATTCCTGGGCCTCAGTTATCTCATTTGTAAAATGGGACATTTGAACCTTCTAGCTCTATAGACATGATCTTTTACCCTGGCTCTGTCATTTCCTACCAGTATGACCTTAGGTTAAGTAATTTACATGCATTAAGCTTTGACTTCCTTAGCTACCAAAAAAAAAAAAAGAGAGAGAGAGTTGGGCTAGATTATTTCTAATCCCTTTTAGGTCTGATTTCATGATGCATGATTCTAAATCATTTGACTCATCCCCCTCATATTTTAGAGACAGGAAAACTTAGGCTTCCCCAAGGAGTTATGGGTGGTTCTCCAATGTTGGAAGTTAGATCTCCCATGGCACCCATAAACCACTTATATAGTAGGAGGCTTAGCCCAAATATCTCTTCTGGGGACAACCTTTAAGTTCATAAGAAGAATAGCTTGTATGTATTTAATACTCTTCAGTTTACAGGGTGTTTTCTTTACAACAACATTATGAAGTATATAGAGGAAAATCAGTAACCCATTTTATAGATGGGGTCTCAAATATAGGGAAAACAGAGAGATTAGTGGAGATAGAGGCAGAAAGGTAAAATATTCATTAAATGCAGAGATAGACACTTACTAGGTGTGTGACCCTAGACAAGTCACCTAGCCCTGTTTGCCTCAGTTTCCTCATCTGTAAAATGAGCTGGAAAAGGAAATAGCAAACCACTCCAGTATCTTTGCCAAGAAAATGCCAAACAGAGTCACAAAGAGTTGGACACAACTGAAATGTATGAGTGACAACACAAGATAGCGGGGGGGGGGGGGAGAGGGGACAGGCGAC
>NW_027186492.1:10169065-10216767 GCF_028583685.1 Petaurus breviceps papuanus | reverse complement strand
GGGGGGGGGGGGGGGGGGAACAGGCATGTGGTGGCAGAGGAAGGTAAGCAGTGTGAGGAAGAAGATAGGGAGGAGGATAGGCTGTATTAGCAAGCACCCTAACACACCCAGGATAGCTTGCTAGAACAGATTCTTTGATCTGCTTTTAAAGGAGACTGCTCAGAAAGGCGTTAACAATCCTACTTTTAATTACATTCATTAGTTCAGGGAAAAGGTCAGCACCCTGAACTTGGAGAAAATACAAGCAGAGAAATTATCACAAATACCAACAGACAGGGCTTCAGCTGTCTGAGTAAAGCAACATTACTATACACTTTACATACATCACTGGATCCAGGGAGCACAGACAACATCTGAGTAGTTGGGGGCCTCTGAACATAGGGCTACTCAGAGTCTTAACCAAGAAATCAAAAGATCCTTCTCATGAGCGAACCCCCAAAGCAAAATGCGAGCCTCCCAGAATATATAAAAAAGACTCAGCCCCTTATTGGTTCAGAGTCAGGAGGCACTAAACCTATCTGACTCAGCACAGCTGTGCATTATCAGGGTTCAAAAGAGATTAATCCTTTAGATTTTTACAATGTAGTCTGTCTGAGAAACTGAGCTCCAAAAAGAAAAGAATAAACATCCCACCTAACTTGCTCTCACAGAGGCGCAGGGAGTAACTCACATAACCATGCATTAGGGTTGGGAGCACGTGGTAACATGGACCCAGATGGAGATGAAAGAATGCAAGGGGCTGGGGGCAAGAGTTTTTATAGAGTTTCTCTGGGTGGACAGAAGAACTCTTATCTGTGCCACCTTGGGGTTTGTTCATTAACATATCCACAACCTTTCAAAGTTGTCAGAAAACCTTTTAAAGTAACCATGTCCACGTCACAGGTCATCCAGGCCAAAGCCCTCCTTGTATAGATGAGGAAACAATACAGAGAGGCTCAGTTACTTGTTCAGTTACCCAATGAGTGATGGAACTGAGATTCAAACTTAGATCATTTGGTTCCATTTGTAGCCTTTTCCTCCTATTCTTTACTGATTCTCAGCTCAAGGCTTCCTGGCTCAGAGCTGGCTGTCTATAGGTCACTCCATTCTCCCAACACTCCTCATTTGTAAGCCTTCTGCTGAACAGCCAACTGAGGAAATATTTGGTCCTTATGAGAATTCCTTGTGGCTAGCACTAAATTCCATTTGGCATCAATTTATGCCAAATATTATTGTCCTGGAGGAAGCACACATGTAGGCAGGGTTTGTGTTCTGAGGCTCAGTTTCCTTGTCTGAAAAAGGGAGATATACCTACTTCCCTCATAAAACTGTGGGCATCAAATTAAGTCGACCCTGTAAGGCTCCTGAACTCTCTATGTCTCATTAAAGTGTGATTAAAACCTTCCTTCCCACTGCCATCATGGACTTTCTTGGGGAGTACTCAAAGAATCAGGCATGCTTGCCCTCATTTCATCATACCATTAATTAATTAGCAATTCAACTTGTTAATTGTCTATTACACAGACTCTAGTGGATAAGGCAATGCTCTGTGTATAGCACTGGTACTAGAGTCAGGAGGCCCTGGGTTCAAATCCCACCTTAGACATGTTTATTAACTGGGTAATTCTAGGTAGGTCACTTAACTCCCTCTCAGCCTTATTTCCCACACCTATATAATGGGGGCAGCTTTCTGACAGGGTGTTGTGATAATATATGAAAAACACTTTGTAATATATGATAATATATAAATAATATATAACATGAGATAATATATTAAAAAGACTTCGTAAATTTTAAAATACTACTCAAAATCAGCTATTATTATTATTAAATACTATCCACAGAGCCATTTGTTCCACCCTTAAGGTGGGAAATAAGTAGTTTATATCAGTCTTTTCGGATAGGTCCTGTTTCTAAGACAAAGGAGGGAGGTACTGATTTAGTTATAATGCTCCCATGATGTTTTTCCATTGTGGCTGTTGTCATTTGTCCCAGAGTAGCCTATTGCATATGTATTCCATATTTTTATGGCATCCAAACATGATTTTTCCCTTTTATTCTAACTGAAATGAATGTGTTGTTCCATGTTAAAGAAAAAAGGGGGATGGGGGAAAACGAGTTGAAGAAGACAAGCATGCCCAGACTTGATGAAAGGCACATATCCAAGGCTCTGGAGAAATTGTTTAAGAATAGTTCATCCTAATAAATTCATAACCACAGGGGGCCAGTTTCAAATATGATTAGGTCACAAGTGAAATGAGTTTGGTGGTCTCAGCATAATCCCTGTTGGACATTAGTTCGCTCACACAATCACTGCACAATTTTGTCCATGTCTGCATTATTATCTGCTTCGAGTCAGGAGATGCTCAGAATTGAATTATCAAGTGGTTTCAGGTCAGCCTGAAGGTGCTCAGAACTAGCCAACAGTATGAGGAATCATGTCTTGTCAACTGAGCCATACTTTAGACAAGGTTTCTTGTTCTTCCCCTTGTCTATAAATCCAACCCCCCCATCCCACTTAAGTTGTTAGTGGGTGTCCCATAAGATTTCCAGTCTTCAAGTCAAGTGAGGTTATCTAAGTCATAAATGATGTTTGCACTGAAATTAAAGTGATTATGTTCCTTTTTACTTTTTTTTACTTAAAAAAAATTCTGGACCATGAATTGGTGTTCTTTGGCCATTTGTATTCTGTCTATCCCAGAGGTCTCATTGTCCAGTCCCATGTCATGATTCTTTCCCCATAAGTGTATCCGGTGAACTGATGGAACTGCAAAACACTTTATGAAAACAACCTTTATTATCATGGCGGTAGGGGAAATGTGCATCAGGGAGGAGTTTTAGAATCCATACACACACAAACCACTACTGTTACTAGATGAGTACAATAGTTCCAAAGTGGGGATAGAGAATGTCTTTTTGTATTTTGGGGGTAAGGGCTTGGACCTCTGATTTTGTTGGTGTAGGAAACTCATGACATAGAAACATCCTTCACTAATGCAGATTAGAAACTCCTTTGAAATGTATATAGGCTTAGAGAGTTAACTTCCTCCTAATGTAGATGTCAGAGGCAGGACCTGAAGCCCAGGCCTTCTAGGGGCTCTTATCCATTTTGTTATGCTTCTAACAGTAAAAAACAAACAAAATAACAATAACAACAACAACAAAAAACCTTTTTGCCTATAACATTAAAAAAAAAACTTCAAACACCAAAAGGAAAATATGTTGTCTTCATATCCCAAAAGTTGCCCAAAATTTCAGAAATTATTTGGATGCAATACCACTAGATAAAAAACTGATGTCCATGAAATAGATAAAAATGGTGTTATTTCACAGGAAGAAAGTGTTTTGATCATTTACACGGGTATGATGAGACCCTCAAAGTCCAAGTTGATACATCTGTGACTTTTTAAATGTATTTAAAACTAATTAGTTTTGTGTCACAAGCTTGTAATTTGTGAGAGACTTAATGCAGCTAATGAAATCATCACAAATAAGTATTATGTGAATCTGTGCCTATCAGTTACCTCCTTCTGGTCAAATGCTTTCTTGTCATTCTTTGAATTGATTTATCATCTGATTTTGAAATCTGAACACCCCTTCCTTCTGGAAATTCTCTCTTGTATTGGCTTCTGTGACACGGGGCTCTCCTAGGCCTCCATTATCTCCCAAGCTTTCCCCAGATCATTTCTTCTCTTTCCTCATTTCCATCCCTGTACGTGAACATCCTCCAGGATTCAGTCCTGGGCTGCTTCTTCTCTCTCTCCACCCCATTAATCAAGAAGCTTGGCTGCTGGCATGGTTTCAACTCTGACCTATATGTGAATGACTCCCCAGTCTACTGTGCCAGCTCTGTCTTCTTACCCTACTGATATCCTCTTATTTCTATGTCTAAAAATCATTTCCATTTGGATAACATCTGAAACTTAAGATGCTGAAATTTTACCTCTTGATTTTCTTTGCCAAACTCTTCCCCAAGCTTCCCCATTATTGTAAAAGGACTCTATTCCTCTCTTCTTCATTCCATACATAGAGTTGGTTGCAAAGTCTAGATGACTCCTCCTCCACAATCTGTCTTTGCCTTGATTTACTTTCTTCCCATTCTATCCATTGCTGTGGCCTCCTCTATAATTTAAAATCTTGTAAAGTCATCCCTAGATTAGTTAATTCATAACCTCCTATCTCTGTCTTGTCCCTCTCCTCCAGTTCAGTATATAGCTGCCCAAATATTTATCCTTTAACAGCATTTTCATTATATCCAATCTGTGCAAAATAGATATTCGAGGGGCAGCCAGGTGGCGCAGTAAGAGCACTGGCCCCAGTGTCGGGAGACCTGGGATCAGTTCCGGCCTCAGATACTTGGCACCCACACAAAATAACTGGCCGTGTAACCTTGAGCAAGTTATTTAACCCTGATTGCTTTTAAAAAAAATAGATATTCCAACCTCTTCTCTCCTTCCCTGATAAACATCCCTGCTTGAACAAAGTAGATCTGTTTGCTTTTACCTATATATGAGGTTCTAATTCCTACTCCCATGGTTTTATATCTGCCAATGTCTCTATCAACAAGGCCCTCCCTCCCTCTCTGTGCTGATCCATGGTCATCTCCATCAGAATGTTGCATAACATTCAACTCCTCTGGGAAATTTTCCATGATTAATCTCACCTAACCCTGATTTCCCTTTTTCTGCACTCTATAAATAGGAAGCATTATGCTTTCAATGTTACTGTATTACCTTGTAAATGTTCTTGAGGATTTCTTATTGGTTTCTCTTGTTTTTGTTTTTATTCCATGATAGTAGATGGAGAACTTTAGGTTCTGAGGTTCAGGATGTCCTAAGTTCAAGTCCCATCTTGTATACATACTAGCTATGTGACCCTGACTTATTCACTTAATCTTTCAGTAGTCTAGACAACTCTCTGACTATATTTTATAGAACAGTTGCCCGTCACCAGGCATTCTCTACACCAATTAAATCACAAATTTATGACCCCAGCAAAAAAAAACACCCAACAACAAAAATCTTCAAAAGCCCCAAGATTATAAACCATTTGAGATTTGGGGTATGAACTATATCTATTTTGCAGTTCTTTAAAATTCCCCCAGATTGGTATCATGCTCAACACATAGTAGACAACAAACATTTTTCATTTTATATATATATGTGTGTGTGTGTGTGTGTGTGTGTGTGTGTGTGTGTGTGTGCAGATATTTATGTATGTATATATGTATATATAATATAGTATGTATTATATATTATAATTTTTCATTATATATAATGATATTATATTTTATTGTATATAATTTTAGTGTATTTTATTGTATATAATGTTAGTGTATTTTCCCTGGATTCATTCAGAAACACTTTATTAGTTTGGGTTTTTTACACAATCAGAGATTGGTGTAGACCAGAGGTGCCAAACACAGGCCAAAGGCAAGATTTTTGTGTAATAAAGACATATTTAAATAAAAATACAAAACAACCTAAATAATGTGTTTATGTGATTTTCTAAGTCACCAGTATTCAGGCCTCAAGTATACTTATATTGGTTTACTGACCCACATTTCTATTTGACTTCCACACCACTGGTAGACACTGAGGAGGTAATCATATTGAGTTATTTACTTTGCCTTTATATTCAGGAAGGTCATATAGATCATAGATCTAAGCCTGGAAAGAACCTCAGCTCATAGATGTAACACTAGAAAGGACCTCAGGGACATCTATTTCAACCCCGTCATTTTAGAGATTATGAAATTTAAGCCTAGAGAAGTCATGACTCACCTTCTTGTCTCCCTACTAGCTTTTAAGCATCTAAGAAGAGAAAGAAACCTTGTTTTCTGACTTCCAATATGGAGTCATTGGATCTTTGATTTAGAAATTAAAAGTACTCTAAAGGGCATCTAGTCTAGCACCTTCATTTTGGAAAGAGGAAGATAATGAGACCTGGACAGGTTAAATGACTTACCCCCATTACCCAGGTAGTAGGTGACAGAGTTAAGGTCTGAACATAGTTCCTCTAACTCCAAATTCAGCATGCTTCCCAATGTACCATGCTACCTCCCCAAAACACTTTTAGATGTCATTGGGAGGTAGCAATGCCTTAACCATGTAGGTGCTATAGCTTTAGACCAGTAGGTCCTTTCCCCCTATGATATATAACACATCATTCAAGAAACATCAGTAAATGACCCAACTATGTTGAACTGCCATTTCCTGGCTGCATAATCTTCCTTTAATTATGTCCTTATCCATCTTCCCCCTCCCTCTGGCCCCTGCAAAAAAAACCATCCTCATCATACACAGTTTAGGAAAAGTTACCACTGTTTATCTCTCCTCCACAAAGAGCTAGGGACCACTATGAAAGAATTATGTCATGCTTCCTAGGCCTATCCCATCATGCCCCTGTCTAGACCTAGGCTTCATGACCAAGGAATACGAATGCATTGGTGGAATGGCCATATGTCCAACCACTTTATCCAACAATCTCTCAACATAATGGCTATATAAACACTCTTTGTTTCTCCCACCTTCTAGCATTTCTCTCCATTATATACCATTAGATGTCAAACACCATCTTACTCAGTTTATTCACCCCATTCACAAAGAGATATTAAACAACGATGACTTTGCTGATGATGGGTGAATGCTTCTGCTTTGGTGATAAGATAGTAATTGCTGACAACCTCTAGTTAATAAGTGTTTTCTCCACTATACTCCTCAAATTTTGTATTTACTTGTCTTTATAAATGTTGTTTCCCCCCAAAAGAAGATAAGCTCCTTGAGAACAAGTATGTTTCATTTTTTGTTTTTATATCCCCCATGCCCTAAACAGTACTTGGAACATAATAGGTGCTTAATAAATCTGAATTGAAATGAATTGAAGATCCATTGGTAATATTTCTGTGAGTGTAAACATATCAATGCTAGTAATCTTGGCCAACTTCTGAATCATGTAATTATATTCTGCTTATCTTAATTGGATTTCTGATAGGTTCTTCACTTCTTGTCCTAAAGCAGGGGTCAGCAACCTCTGACTAATGGACTAAATTCAACCTTTGCAAACATTCCCAAAGGTCCTCTTTCCATCCAGCCTATTGAAATGAAGGTCATGGCCTGATTTTGGCTCAGGGCTCATCCATATGTCTTTGTCTTGTACCCAGGTCTGGTGTCAGTGAATTAGTGACAATATTTGTTGAGCATGCACTATGTTTAGAACACTGTAGAAGAATGGTAGATATGGATAAAATAATAATGAAAAGAAAGATTAGCCTAAGTAAGAGAAAGACATTGTTAGAGATGGAAATGGAAGGGGAAGTAAAGGAATTCTGACATAATAATTCCCTCTAACTATTTTAAGTGCTATCACAAAGAAAACAGTTTACATTAGTTCAGCAGGTCAAAACTTAGGAGCAGTTGGTTGAAATAGAAAAGAGATACATTTAGGTTAAATGTCAGGAAGACATGTATTAACATTCAAGCTACCCAGAAGTGGAATGGGCAACCTTAGGAACAAGTGCCCCTACTGAATGTCTTCAAAGAGACCGGATGGCTACTTCTTCATAGGTTGTTGAGTTCATTCTTTTCAGGTGTTGATTATCCTACATGGACATCTAGGTTCTTTTCAACTCTGATACTCTGTGATACTGTGGGAGTGGAAGGATCAAAAAAATTATTTTGGTCTTCCCCTAAGGAAAACAGAGATGTGTGCAAGTTTGAAATCAGCAGGGAAGAAACCAATAAAGGAGATACTGAAAATGCTAGACCAGGGGTGACAATTGAAGTGTAAATTGATCCCCCATTAGCTTGGCTTTGTGATTTTCTCTGGGATATTCAGAATAACAGTGGAAGCTTTGGATTTGGTAAGGTAAGAGTGGTTAGGAGAAGTGATCAAATAATTCAAATGTAGATGACAATGTATAGTTGAGTGGGTACAGAAAAGGAAAGAAAGGAAGAAAGAACAGAAAGGGGTGGGGTAAATGGAGGTTTGGTGAAGATGAAGAAGTATAAGAAGAGGGAAGAAGATGAGATCCCAGGATGGTGGGGTTGAGATCATTCAGTAAACCAATCAGTAAATATTTGTTAAGTACCTACTGAGTGAAAACATTTTTCTATGCAATGAGGATATTAAAGACAAAGAATAAACTATTCCTCCCTGAAGGAACTTCCATTCTTTCACAGGAGACAAATGCATTTATTAGTGTATACCAAATATATTCAAAATGAATACAAGAAAAGTTTTGGGGAGAATGGACCTAGAAGCTAGAGGGATCAAGAAAGTCTTCAAGTTGAAAATGGAATTTCAAAGTAACAGACCATGGAGCTAAACTATTTATGGGTGATGGTGGGAGGGTGAGATCAAGGATCTGACCATCCCTCAATATGTAGCTGAAATAAAAAGAAAGAATAGATGATCAGAGATGAAGAAGTTGATGTGATACCAAGGAATATATTGGTAAAGATCATAAACTTAGAACTGGAAACAACGTCAGAGGTTCTCCAGTTCAACCTCTCCATTTTACAGGTGAAGATACTAACACCCAGAAGGGTTCAGTAATCTTCCCAGATATCACATAGTAAGATGTGAACCCAAATCTTCTGCCTCCAGAACCAGCGATTGCACTTCCAGTGTGCCATGCTGCCTCCTTTATCTCACACTGACCCTAGACATTTCTTTTCTGTTCATACTCTCTTTTGGCCTCATTTCACTTTCCTCGTCCAACATCTCTTCTCTACCTGCCTTTGACTCAGTCTCTGCAGGAGCCTGGATATCATCATGCCTTTACAACTTCTTCCTCTTAGGGATATGATGCAAATTTGCATTTCTAAAGGAACTTCTCTAGGTTTTGACAACACTTGTTCAACTGTGGTTAGAACATACCCTTAGAGTTTAATCCCGGTAGCTTTGGTTTCTTCTTTTTACCCAGTCTTTCATTGTCCAAAGTGATTCCCCAAAGTTTTCACAGTCAACATCTTGAAACTAGAGAAGGGGCATTTCTTTGCAGTAGGACTAGAAATACACCAGCCTGATGGGAATGTATCCTGCTTCATATTCAGGACTTGCCTAGATAAAAAATTAGTCTCTTCAGCACCTTCCCCCTCAAAATCCTTTTATTCTGTGATGCCTTTTCTCACCCAGCTCATTGATGCAATCTTAGAGCCAGAGATGTGACTGAGGCCCAAGTTGGATCTGGGACCAGGCCAGCAACATCTTGCCCCACTTTGACCTTTTAATTTTCCAATGTCTGGCTGAAATGAAATGTTGACCTTTGGATGCAGAGAGAGCGGTGTAGTGTCCAGCGTCTCTCTGCTTATATGTGCTATCTCTGATTGGCTGAGTTACCATGCCATCCCAAAAGTTAAAGAAGGAGGGAAGTTAAGCCAAAGCTATCAGAAGACTAGCTCTCTAGTTTTTCAAGGTCCCTCTTCTTATTCTAAAGTACTAGTTTTGCTGGGTGTTGAGGGGACTACATGGAATAGGTGAATAAGATGACCCACTTGTGTTGTTTATGCCAGGAAAGCACTTAAGTATGAAATATGTTCTATTAATCTCAGATGTTTCTCTTTGCTGTCTTGCTTTTGTTTTTAATCGGCCCAGAAGTATTTGTTATGTTTTTAAATCTGTGGTGAAATAAATCCACATTTACTACAATTTCTGGGGGCAGTGGGAGGCATGGTTGGGGAGGATGTAGAGTTTAAGAGCAGGAGTGGAAATGTTTATCTTTAGGAGATTTGTGTAAAGTTCTATAAAATGATGTGGTTGAAAGCATAACAGGAAGGAAAGATGAGGAAGAGATAAATGCATTTTAGGGTTCATGAATTGAATCAACTTTCAATTATGACCACAGTTAAACTCAGTCTTTTTTTTTTTTCCTGGTGGGGAAAACATACATATACCCAGTCACATGCACACACAGCAACCTTGCTATTTCCTTTATGTTGAACAATAATTCCTAATAATTTACTGTCTCACTTATTACTAAAAAGAATGAGCAAAGAGAATTGTACACCATCTGCAAAATGTAACCAAATGCCCAATATAAATGCAGATATCGAGTGGAGGAGAAGAGGAGTGGGGGTGGGGAAGGGTGTTCACTCCCTGGATGGCTGCTGTGTACTGTATATATGCATTAATCAATAAGCAAATGCTAAATTCTGTTAGAGAGTCATTTACCCTTGGGGGGAAAAAAAGCAAGGATAATTGGATGATAATGTAGTAATTTACCTTTATACATTTTACCTCTTTTAGAGGTGGTCATTGCATCTGATCAATTTTGAGGGTAGATTTCTAGATTTTTTGGTTTTGTTTTTGTTTTCCTTCTGTGTAAGGCTGATGCTGGGCGAAGCTTCTGTCTTTTGCTGTTCTGGCTGCTAAATCTTTAGACTGGTGAGATCTTAGAAATTAATACTCACATTTTATTTGTTTCTGGTAAGTCAGATTTGTGGCTTTTAAGGTGCTTTTAAATTCTTGAGAGATCAGTGGGAGCACTTAACCTATATTAGACCTAAGAGGTCTGAGGGTTCTTCAGAAGACAAAGAATTTGAAGATACTTCCTTGAGGATGTGTCAAGGGCAGAGTAGACAAAAGACTGATGTCTCCTTTAACAGCCTGATAAGTATCTCAGGATATTCCACAGGAATCGGTGCTGTTTCCACAAAGTACTGTATTCCCATTCAGCATAATACGGCTGAATATGTGTGTGCCCTATGTGACAATGGCGAAGACTTATCTTTGCCCTGAGGGCTGAGTGCTGTAACACTTCTCAAGTGATAGCCTTGATAGAAATGATGATTCAGAGAGATCTGCTTTAAAAAAAAAAAAAAAAAAAAAAAAAAGGGGGGGGGGGCAGAAGCTACATTAGAGATAGGTAAGAATTAAAAATGTGGATCTGTGTTTATCTTGATTTTATAAGTTTCAAAGGCATTGCTATTTGCAGCTTCAAAATCCCTTGTAAAAGTAAACTAAATCATTCTTGTATTGACCATTTTTTTCATGTTGTTCTATTGAGGCATCTTCCCAACTGAGTTTCTTATTGAATTGTATTTCTATGAGGGTATTGTAGGTTAGCAGCACATTTTTATGGTACACAAAAGATGTGCCTTCTGAATTTCCAATGCCTTGCATATTGTTCCCCATAGAAGAAACATCTTTGAAATGCTGAATAAATCAAAACAGAAACATTTGGCTCTTGACTTACTGCTGGTGTTATTTTCTTCTCTGGGTTTACATTGGCTGAAGTAACCATTATGATCTATCTTACCTATTTGATTAATTTGCAATAAATTCGGCCTTTTGGAAGTCTCCTGCTGCATTTCTGGATGTGTTACTTGTATAGAGATTTTATTTAATACATATCAGTGTGCATCTATATGAATGAAAATTTAATATGGTTCAGAAACATTTTTTTTAAACACACACACACACACACACACACACCCTCTTGGCTCTGAATTAAGTGTTCATATTTGACACAGCCTTCTGGTAAAAATCCATAAACTTATGGGGGATAAAATTGGTTAGAGGAGAATTTCAGCAGAAATTGATGCAACATGTGATATCACTTTAAGGTTTGAAATATCATCATACTCGAGGTGACCAGAAAACATAATTATAAATCCCAGGTTATAATCTTTCCTCAGCATTCTGATTTCTCTTCTTCACAGTTTCCATTATTTGACATGCTACAACCACAATGCATAGTTCAACCTGAAATGGATGCAGTCAGGCACCAGCATCCTTCTTAGTGAGAAATGTACCAAGACAAATGGCTGTGGCTTCAGCAAGGGGTATCTGCACCGTCTATTCTGTAAAGGGATCACCCAAACACCTCCACTCTTAACTATCATCTTTCTTTGGGGAAGATGTACTCAAATTTACTGTCTCATTGCCTCTTGAAGCATGTATGATGTCTGGCAGTTATTATCCCCACTGCTCAGATGTGAACACGGAGGCACAGTAAACATTGTTTCTTGAGGTCATTGATTTCTTGACAGAACACTGGAGGTGGGGGTGGGGAAGTCATATGCTATATTCCCTCACATATTTTTCCTCTCCTGATCAGGTTTTAAGAATAAAAAAAAATCCCCACTTAATTCTCCCATGGAAACCCTCTGTTTTATTTTTCTGCTTTGAAATAACAGCTACTTTGCTACCAGAGGTTCCTTGAAAAGGAGTGTGGTTTGTCCTTGCCAAGACACTTGGGTTAAATTAAAGGAGCTTCTTGTTGTTGATTGCTAGGGGGTTAGAGAAAAATAAGAGGGTTTGTCGGCCCTTACTCCTCCTCTCCTTCATTAATTCCTTATCTGTGTCTCCTTCAAATCCCCTTCCTCCTTGTCATCAATCAATCAACAAGAATTTATTAAACACACACTATGTGCCTGTCATTGTGCTAAGAGCTGGGGATATGAGTACATAGGCAGACAATAATAGCTAGTCATTTATAGAAAGCTTTAAGGTTTATAAAGCATTTTACAAAATGTCTCATTTTAATTTCACAACAATCCTGGTGGGTAGGTGCTATTATTATTCCCATTTTATAGACGAGGAAGCTGAGGCAGGCAGCATCTACCTGGGTCACACACCTAGTAAATGTCTGAGGCCATATTTGAACTGGCTTCTTTGGGACTTCAGGTAGTGCTTAATCCACCTTGTTCCACCTAGCTAGACTGACAGTTTTTATAAAACTACCCCTGACCTGCTTAGAGCTTATATTCCATTGGAAGCTCCATTTATGTGAGACAGAGACACATAGATCTTCCGTGAGAAAATAAGTTCTTATCCATCTCCAGAGAAAGAACTGATGGAGTCTGAATGCAGATTGAAGCATACATTTTTTTCTACTTTATTTTTCTTGTTTGTTTTTTTTTTGTCTGTGTGTTTTTGTTCACAACATGACTAATATGGAAATATGTTTTGCATGACTGCACATGTATAACCTATACCAAATTGCTTGCCTTCTCAGTGAGGGAGGGAAGGGAGAGAATTTGGAACTCAAAATTAAAAAGTAAAATGAATGTTAAAAATTGTTTTTACATGTAATTGGAAAAAAAAGAAGATATATGAAATGAGAATGTAAGCCCTAAGCAGGCCAGGGGCAGTTTTTGCATGCGCGCACACACACACACACACACACACACACACACACACACACACCAATAGCTTTGAAGAAGCGCCTATAGGTTTATAGGTCCTTAAAATACACCTCTTTCTCACCTTTTAGGAATTGGAGTTACAGTAGCTGCTTGGTTATTCTCTGCTGTTCTACGCATGTGTTTAATCCTTCAACTAAAAACTTGAAGTCAAAAGGCACTCTTATGTGTAAATGTTCATTTGTAAATAATATCCCCTTTTGCTTTTTTTATGGAGCTGTGATCCTTCTATTCTCCCAGCCTCAAAACCTTCTTGGAATTGTTGACTTCCCCTCTCATCCCATTAGTCACCTTGCTCTGTCCATTATTTTCTTCAAAACATGTCTCATGTTCATATCTTCCTTTCCAACCCCACCACAACTTTTGTCCAAGGTGCGTCCTCTCACTTCTGCATTCCTAGCTGGCCTTCCTCCCTCAGGTCTCATTCCTTTCAATCCATTTGGCACTGTGCTAACTGTTAAGTCTTTCTTAAGATTCGTCATATTATGTAGACTTTGACCTCAGAGATAAATTCATTTAACATTCTTATTTTACCAAAAAGAAAACTGAGGCCCTGATAAGTTCAATGATGTAGCAAAGGTCACAGAGCCAGGTAGCAGCATAGCTGAAGCTACAATTCTGATAGTCTTGCTGGAAAACAGACTCTAGAAACCTGTAGAAACCATAATATAGAACAAAGGTGCTACCACAGGTCTTTGAGGGTCATTGGGATCTTAGCTGACCAAACCTCACATCCCTCTGTACAAGTCAGCACCCTGATGTATACAGTCTGAGTAAGTTCAAAGTAAGAAGATACATCATGGCCAATGGGGCAGCAACAGGGAAATTTCTTTTTCCTTCCTTTCATTTATTGATGGCCCACCTCAGAGACTGTTCTCCCACCCAGTGATTAAAGATATATGACCCTGCCCCTAGAAAGCACACTTGCTATGACTATTTCACTTATCATGACTTTTATTTGAGCCCCAAACTGATGGAAAATGTAGACTGGCCCCAACCCCTTTTGGGCCATGCAAAGGGAAATGTTCTCTACTGCCTAAATATTAATTCAAATTCCCCAAACACTTTCAAGGTCCTATTCCATCCTTATTCTCATCATCCTTATAACTTATGTCTATAGAATTTATAGTTCACATAGACCTTTTACATACATTGTCCTAACCAAAATGACCTTCAGTGGGGTCAGTAGGGCAGATATTATTATCCCTGTTTTATAGATTAGGAAACTGAGGCACAGCAAAGCTAGGGGACTTGTTAGTCATACAGCAGGTAGTCAATAAAAATCGACTGCAATGTGAAACAACATAACTCAAGAGGGACAGATAGGCCTCTAATTCTAGTCCTGTGGCTCTTTGCCACTTGTCTTCACACATTACTTTAGTGATGGTGGTCTTTTGATGATGCTATCGATTGTTAATATTTTACACTTTTGTCTAAGTTTCTACACGTAACAATGACAGGAGCCTGGGAGCAATTATTTCTCTTTTCAGCACCCAGACCAGACATTCAGATGTTTGAGAGAGGAACAGGAGATTAAGAAAGATGAAACAAGAAGGAAGGTGAGAGACACCTAAATCGGGAGAATACCAGGTCAAAAAAGAAATGAGAAGGACACATCAGGAAAAAAATAAGGAAAAATAGGAAGTAGAAAAAGGAAAGGAAAATAATAGTCAAGGTCTAAATTTTTTTTAATATTCTATTGGGGGTGGCTAGGTGGTGCAATGAATAGAGCACTGGCCCTGGAGTCAGCAGGACCTGAGTTCAAATCTGACCTCAATCACTTAACATTTAACTAGCTGTTTGACCTTGGGCAAGTCACTTAACCTCAATTGCCCTAAAAATAAAAGCCAAAAAAATGTTCTATTCAGAAAGCAAACCTGGGTTGATAACATGATATGACTTTCCATTTTCTTTCCCTACCATATGGCTAGAGCTCAACTGGGAGTGGGGGTGGCAGTAGTACCTAGAATGTATTTTCTCACTCGTTATCTTTCATAACTATTGGGCAAAAAATATTTTCTTTCACTTATACCTCTGCTGGATTTGAAAGACAGAAATTATCAGAAAATGTGACATAAACTCATATGCTAAGTCATATATTCATAATACATACATACATGTGTGCATATACATATATATATACACATATCGCATGCACACAGACATAGTCTATAAAATCTTTTTTCTTTCCTTTTTCTATAAAATATCCTTCTCTTTGCACAGGGTCTGAAGCCTGCTTTAAAATAATAATAAAAAGCTAATTTATTGGGCAGACTTATGAATGCAGCAGAAATAGGACAATGCTATAACCGTAGCATTATTATACCAGTCCTTGTAAAAGTCTTTTCAGTACATATACTGAGCTTCTCCGAGCTGAACCTGTAAAATAATGAAGGAAACCATTGGTGAATTAGACAGCTTGTTAGTCATGAGGGATCAGTGCATAGGGTTCTCCAGAGGTTCAACATACAGGGAAGTGACAATGAGATCAAGGGGAAAATCAAACCACTGGTTACTGAATATATATTAAAACATCTCGCAAATACAGTATAGGACAGAGAGCATCATTCCAGTGGCTCAATAATTTAGTAACTTTCTCATAAGCAACCCAAGCCAGAATTTAGCCTTGGCAACAATGAGGCAGATTGTTCTGAATGGAGAGCGGGAGCACTGTGTGCCCAGAAGTACTGAGTATAAGATGGTAGTAGAATCAAGAGTGTGAATCTTTCCCTTCCCAGGGCAGTAGTATCCTCAAGGAGTTCATAACAACACTGACATACCCTCCTCACTTAAAATGTGCAAATAATGATTGTGCATGTATAACCTATATCAAATTGCTTGCCTTCTCAGTGGCGAAATGAGTAGGAGAGGTAGGAGAGGGAGAGAATTTGGAGCCCGAAATTTCAGAAAAAGAGCTTTAAAATTGTTTTTACATGTAATTGGGGAAAAATAAAATATTAAATCATTAGGAAAAACTTGTGCAAATGCAGAGTCTTCAATTTAGTGAGTCCCTGCTATTTGCTTGACAGATGTTAGGATAGAAGATTAGCCTTTGAGTCCTGACTTCAAGTCTGCCAAGTGTTCCAAGAAACTCTTTAAGATTATAAATTACTGGGAAACTGTGGATTGGCAACAGTGGGGGGAGTTTTCTCACCAGGAAATTCCATACAGGAAGGAAATGACTCCTCTGAAGGCCTCAGTGTCTTATCTGTAAATTGAAAGAGCTTGTACTAGATGACCTAGTCTAAGATACCCTCTAGGTCAAAATATAACAGCTCTTACAAAGATGCTGGGAGGTATATTTCTTCCCAGATTGGGAAGTGTAGGTCAAAATAATGTAATATGCTTACTTAGTACTCCTTTCCTCCATCCCCCCCCAAAAAAGATGAAGAAGAAAAGAAGACATACTATAGGGTCATGGGACTTAGAATTGTAAGGGGCTTTAGTGGTCATTTAGTTAAACTTCCTATTAGAAGTTTGGAAGAGGAAACCATATGCCATATTAAAAATTAATTATAAATGAACTTCAGAGAGTAAAGAGCAAGGCAAATTAATGTTCTGTCTTTCCATCCATTCTCATTTCTTTAGTGAGGGGGGGAAGATATTAAATGTGACATAAGAAGAGCCTATGCTTAAACCTAGACAATTGGAACAATGCCCAGTCTCTCAGTGGGAAATCATTTCAAGCTTGCTTTGGGGTAAACTGAACTTGCCTGTGAACTTGGACTGGTATTTTAAAGGGCTTAAGTATGTTATATCCTGATATGCCACCAGAGGGTGGCAAGAAATCTTGGGGTTGAGGTTGACTATTTGAACATAGACAAGGCAAGAATCAAAAGATTCTTCTCTGAGTCTAAGCAAACTAAATTTCAAATCTGGTACCCCCAATTCCTACCATTACCTTTCTTTGTCACAGAACCATGATTTTATTCCACAAATAAGATTGTTACGTGAAAATTAATGAGAGCATTATTTAGATAGATAAAAGGTATATCCATATTATATATAATATTTATTCTTTAGTTTTTTAGATTTGGTGATACTCAAAACAAGAATATACTTTTGGATTTTGTCTGATCCTCATCTTTCTGTCAATGAGGGAGAACAAAAACGGATTGGTAGATTAGTTTTTGTACAGTAGAAAGAGTTGGAGGATTGTAAGTAAGAGGGCTCAATTTCAAATCTTAGCCCTGTGGGCCTCTGTGGGCCTCAGAGCCTTATCTGTAAATTGAAGGGACTTGTATTAGATGACCTAGTCTAAGATCCCTTCCAGGTCTGAATATAACAGTTCTTGCGAAGACCCTGGGAGGTATATTTCTTCCTAGATTGGGAAGAGAGGAAGCTAACATGAGTTAACTTCCAGAGGGAGTTTTGAGGATCTCTAGAGATAAAGGGAGGAGAGCTCAGAACTGCCACTGGGAGAAACCCTTCTGTCCAGTTTTGATCTCCTGTTAGCTTAGGCACAGAAATACAACTCCCAGGGTAATTGCAAGGGCTGCTACATATATCTATGATCTTGTGATGAGTCCTGTGATGTAAGTGCTCAGGAGGCAAGCTCAGAGCTGGGGACAGGTATCATCTACTCTCTCATTGCCCTCTACTCCAACCTCTCCTGGGCATCCTATTAGTCTTGAAAGCATTGTTTAGGAGATACTTTTCCCTAAGGGTACATCACTTAGAGGTATTAAGTGTTTCTTCACTTCTAAACCTGCCTTATTTTCCCTTTGGAAGGAAGTGTTCCCCAGCATTTGTTTCAAGAGACAAAATAGAACTGTGGGTCCATTTTCAATTTTCTGTCTTCCAACACAAAATTTGCCATTAGTAGAATCTAAATTAAGAAGCTTTCTAACTTAGTCTGCACCGACTAATATTAACTTTCCAATCAAGTGGAGCAGGCTGAATTTCAGACTTGTGAATTTGATGATGGATGAACAGGCACTATGGAGATGACACACTCCTAAATTTGTAGCAGTGCCATCAGAAAACTTTCCCCCACCTTGTGATGCTAAGTAACAGACATTTGCTAAAGAGAGGAGAGATTATTTTTCCCCTCAGTGTGAAGATATGAAGAAGCAAAGTAAAAATGCTCAAGACCCCACAAAATAACAGCGAACATGTTAGCTCTCTGAAAAATATTCGTTTCTGGAGAGAGGAACGGAAGTGGGGGAGGAACCATTTCCAGATCTAGATTGAGGTGTAGGGTATCATTCTAACATTTTAGCAATCGCTAAACTGCAGCATGTTCTGTTAGTATATTGGGCTAATATTAAAGTTGTAACTGAAAGTTCAAAAGCTATGTTCTGTGTAACAGATTAAAGGGACGCGTGGGGCATCTGTCCCATTCAGCGAACAGGCCTTGGAACAGATGTCTCCGACTTCTTCAAATCCAGAACATGCTGTCCATTTTTTTTTAGTGATAAACATACTTTTTTTTTTTGCTTTTGTTGTTTCTTTCCTTTTGTCACTGCTCACCAAAGTATTTTCTTTAATGCATAAAATATGTAAATTCTTAAAGCATCATTTTGCTCTTTAGTGAGTTTAGATATTACAAAACGGTTTAATTATAAAAACAGACAGACCTAGTCCTGGGACCTGTGCAGTTCGAAATAAATGTGTAATCAAAACTGCAATTACCTGCAGAATTTAGTGTAAACAGATCAGCAATCACATAACAAACACGGGCTAGTTTGCATTCTGATATGAATATAGTTAGATCCAAAGCAATTTCCCTTTATTTATCTTAGCTGCTCAGCATAAATAAAGCAAGGGCATTGAAGCAATTAGCATAATTAGAGTATCGTGGTCAGGCCCTGTGTGATTTCAAGAGACGTTCCACTTTAGAATTCTTTTTCCCATACCAGAGTTTCCCTGAGCCACTAAAATATCGCTCTGGGCATTTTTGTATTTCAAATTTGCAAGTTGTCAGTTTGAAAAACCCTTGACACATGGATGTGAAAGCATCTCACAGACAACCACAGAAGGTATATACCCTCAGCTTTTCATTCTGAAGGAGCTGGGGAATTTCCTTCCTCAGCTCTTCCTCCGATTTGATGTTTAACCCTAGAAATGTCAGCCTTAATTATTTCCACTGGCATCAGATTGGGTCGAAGGGTTAAAGAGAACTCATTCCCCAAGATGGGGGGGAGGGGAAGAGGAGAGTGTGGAGGAAGAGGAGGGTCTGCCATGGCAGCCACTGAGATGCTGCTGCTGAAGGGACAGGGAAACAAGCAACCACCTGGGTGTTTGAGGTCCAAGACAGGTACTCTGGCCAGCATAGTTAGACCACAGTGTAATTACCTACTGAAATGTTAGGAAAAGATTCTCTGTATTAAAAAATGGTTTCTCTCACTAATGCCAAGTGATATAATACAACCAGTGGTAACATTGTGTGTGGGGTGCCCTGACTTTTGCTAGTTGTCTCCAAAAGTAGGTGAGAAGACTGTATTTTCAATGTGCTGCAGGAAGGGGACAACATTCATACCTTCCCGTGAGGATGATACCGAACCATATACACAAGATGGTTCTGGCATGTATGATGTAGGTAGTCTAGCTAATTCTGTCTCTTCAAGGGGTTTTATGCCATTAAGTAATGTGCCCTATCATTCTTGAAACATATTGGACAATACCCTGACATCTCAGCTATTGCTACTAGATGGATATGGCACTGTACCTGGAGCCAAGAATACCTGGGTTCAAATTTAGATTAATTTATTGTTAATATAATAACAGATACTTAATAGCTTAATAATAAATTATTATACTTAATACTTATATTAAGTATAACAGATACTTAATACCATAATCCTTAGGCAAGTAACTTATTCTCTATATCCCTCAGTTTCTTCGTTGGTAAAATGGGGGATAATAGTAGCACTTCCCTCCCCGTGTTGTTGTAAGAGCAGGAAATATGGAGTAATTTGGTTAGAACAGAGAGTACATGAGGAGAGTAATGTAAAGTCAATCTAGAAATATACAAATCTAGAGCAGGGGTGGGGAACCAGTAGCCTCAAGACCACATGTGACCTTCTAGGTCCTTGGGTGCAGCCTTTTAACTGAGTGCAAGTTTTACAGAACAAATCTTTTTATTAAGGGGATTTGTTCTATGAAGTTTGGATTCAATTAAAGGGCTGCAGTTAAGGACCTAGAGGGCCACATGTGGCCCCAAGGTCACAGGTTCCCCACCCCTGATCTGATCTGAGCTAAGATGGAAATATTCTCTTCTTATCTTCTGAAAAACTGCTCATGCTCAGTCTAACCCAGCAAAATGTTCATTTCCCTCCGAAAATGTCTAATTGTAAGTTAAATATCCATCCATGTAGGTTCAGGGTGAAAAAAAGCAATAGTCTTTTTTTTTTCCTACATTCATCCCAAACTTAGTTTGCAGGAATAGAAAACCTGGCCTGCCTCTTTAACTTTATGCAGCAGTGCTCTCAGTAGTGAATCTTTGGATTTTAAAAATTAAACTGGATTAAACACTAGCAAGCATTGTATCTCTGTAGCGCTTAGCATAGAGCTTGGCACATATTAAGGGATTAATAAATGCTTCTCATTCATTCATTCCACACAGGCCCAAAGGGATGGATTATCCATGAAATTGCCTGCTTCTTTCCCTTAGCTCCAAGCTTCAGTCTATTACCACCTCTCTCCCTCCTCCTTCTCTTCCTCCTCCTCCTTCTCCTCCTCCTCCTCCTCCTCCTTTTTCTCCCTCATTGCTAGTTTATTAATTAGATATACAAAGGTAAGCGCTTTCTCAACAAATCTATTTGGACACTATAGAGGGTGGGAAGGAGGGATATTGGCTCCCATCATTTGTTTCTCCTTCTTAAATAGATCTTCCTGAGGTCTTGGTGAGAATCAATACACAATTTTGGACACTCAAGGTAGAGGGAATTTCCTGATTATCTTCAAATTAAATTTGTTCTGTGATAGTTGAATTTTTTATTCCTCTCTTTGTCCCTATTTACATAATCATGGAGTTAGGACAGTTAAATAATGGAGTCAAGAAGACAGTCATTGCCAGTTGTCCAAAGGGGGGCACTAGTGTCTTCCCCCATTCTGAGATTGCTTGCATAATGGGACTCTATCATTATGGTTGCAGATTAGACTGTATTAACAAAAATGGGAGCAAAGGAGCTAGTGAAGAGTGTAACACTGGAGGTCTGGTAGTCCATGGTGTCTGTTGGCCATTCAACCAGTCAAAAAGCATCTATTAATCAAGTACTATGTGCTGGGCACTATGCTAAGTGTCAGGGACACAAAGAAAGTTGCAAAAGACAGTTCCTACTTTCAAGGTGCTCACAATATGATGGGGTAGACCAGGGGTGGAGAACCTGTGACCTCCAGGCCACTGGTGGCCCCCTAGGTCCTAAAGTGCATCCTAGAGGGCCACAGGTAGCTGTAGGCCATAGGCTCCCCACCTCTGGTACACAGCATGCAAACGATTACCTACAAAACAAGAAATATTCAGGGTAAAGTTGGAGATAATCAGCAGAAGGAAGGTACTAGCATTAAGGGGAATGGGGAACAGCTTCTCATAGAAGGTAAAACTTTAGCTGAAATCCAAAGGAAGCCAAGGAAGGCAAGGAGGTAGAAATGAGGAGGGAAAGAATTCCATTTATAGGAAATCGCCATTGAAAAAGTTGTAGTGTCTTGCATGAGGAACAGCAATGAGATCTGCATCACTGAATCAAAGAGTACATAGGGGTAGTATGGAGGAGGAGTGAAGCATCAGAAGTCTAGAAAGTAGGAAGGAAGGTTACAAAGGACTTTGTTGTGGTGGTGGTTTTCAATTATTAATTAATTAATTTTTATTTTCAGCATCCACTTCCATAAGATTTTGAGTTTTAAGTTTTCTCCCCTATTCTCTCCTCCCCCCTCCCCAAGACAGCATGCAATCTGATATAAGCTCTACTTATATATTCATATTAAACGTATTTTCACATTAATCATGATGTAAAGAAGAATCAAAACTAATAGGAGGAACCATAAGAAAGAAGAAACAAAACAAAAAAAGAAAAGAAGAGCAAATAGAATGTTTCCATCTGCATTCTGACTCCAAAGTTCTTTCTCTGGATGTGAATAGCATTTTCCATTGTGAGTCTTTTGGAGTTATTCTTAGATCCTTGCATTGCTGAGAAGAATTGAGTCTGTCAAAGTAAGTCATAGCACAATGTGGCTGTTACTGTGTATAATGTTCTCCTGGTTCTGCTCATTTCACTCAGCATCAGTTCACATAAGTCTTTCCTGGTTTTCCTGAAGTCTGTCTGCTCATCATTTCTTATAGCACAAGAGTATTCCATTACATTCATGTACCACAACTTGTTCAGCCATTCCCCAATTGATGGCCATCCCCTCAATTTCTAAATCTTGGTCACCACAAAAAGAGCTGCTATAAATATTTTTGTATATGATCTCTTTGGGATAAAGACCTAGAAGTGGTATTGCTGGGCCAAAGGGAATGCACAGTTTTATAACCCCTTGGGCATAGTTCCAAATTGCTCTCCAGAATGGTTGGATCAGTTCAAAACTCCACCAGCAATGCATTAAGATTCCAATTTTCCCACATCTTCTCCCAACATTGTTTTTACTTTCCTGTTTTATCATATTAGCTAACCTGATAGGTATGATGTGGTACCTCAGAGTTGTTTTGATTTGCATTTCCCTAATCAATAGTGATTTCAAGCATTTCTTTCATGTAATGATAGATATCTTTAATTTCTTCCTCTAAAAATTGCCTGTTCATATCTTTTGACCATTAATAAAGGACTTTGAATGCCAGAGGATTTAATATTTGATCATGAAAATGATAGGGAGTCACTGGGCTTGACTGAATGTGGAGGGTAAGGGGTGATATGGTCATACTTGTGTTTTAGAAATTCAATTTGACATTTAAATGAAGGATGAAATGGGGAAAAACTTGAGACAGGAAGCCCAGACTATCTGTGTGTGTATGTGTGTGTGTGTATGTGTGTCCTCTTTTGTTGCATAGATTGCTAGAGAATTCTTATGTGCTGAGCTATGCTGAAAATTACCTAAAGTTCTGAGTGCATAGAACACCAAAATTTTTGGTGGTGGTGGCTCTGTCACAAGAGTATTAACATCTACATCTTTGACAATGCCTTCAAAGCCCTTACCTATTAACTTGAGCCTGCTACATTCAGAAGTTGTGAAACCCTTGGAATCAGAAACTGAGGAACCCTGACAACCACAATGCTTTTCTTCATTTGGTCATTTTCCTCATGAAGGTAAATACAATGGTGTGAACTTCACATATTGGCTTCCTTTTAGTTCATGACAAAGTTACCAAATTCACAAAGGATTAGTAGCATGTAGCATATATATATATATATAGCCAAAATAATAAGAACTTGGAAATATTCTATCTTGTTTGATAATCACTATTTTTCTGACCAGGATGAAGTAAAATTAGTAGTATGTTCTTATGTGTGTGAAGTTAACTCAGATGACATTGCTTCATAATAGTTTCAGCTAAATTGCAATGATTCCAGGAATAACCGGGAAAATACTAACACAAACTCCAAAAACTGACCTGAATAGCATCCTGGAAATGGTAAAAAAAAAAAAAGTACTTCTTTCTATTGGAAGTCTGGTTTATGTGACTAAATCCCTGTAATAACACTCTCTCCAGGAGCTGGGTATTGTTGAAACATGTTAAAGATCCAGGAATGTGACCAGCATAGAGTTTTGAATGTAGAAATAGCCCCTGTGTGCCATTTTCCTAACACTGATCCAGGTGAGATGTGGTTAATGTCTTCAATCATATCAAGGAGGGGTTTGATCCTTCCTAAATGTGTGTGAAATAATTCATCCGCAGACTGTACAAAATGGCTGCCAATCTATACTTAATCAATTCCTATGAATGGTCCTTTTTTGTTATTGTTATTGGGTTTTTTTGGCCTATGGAGAAAAACACAAGCACAAAATCACTACTAGAACTCCGCAGCATTCCTACACCCCACATGCCTGCTCTAGCAGGCCAATAACATCCTGAGTCTCTAATAGGCAGCAGGCCTCTGGAACCCAACACAATCCTTTGAAAAGGAGGAAAAAAAGAGGGAGGGACCTGCTGGAGAACCTCATGCTATGGTTGTTCTTTTGGCAAAAATAGGCTGACTATTACTGAGGAATAATTCATAAACCCTTTATGAATAGAAAATATCTTTGTTTTAAGGAATTTTTCTGTGTTTCTACTCATGTGCCATCTCATACAGGAAACTCTTTCTGAAACTACTTTGTATTTACTATCTCTCAACTCTCTATTTTTATATCTACATATATTCATATGTGTGAATATATGTGACTATGCTTTATACACACACACCCACACACATACTCATACACATACAGTGTTTATTTGTCTATGTATATGTTGCACCTTCCACCCTACCCCACCCAGTAGAATTTAAGTACATTGAGTGTCAGGATATATTAATTTTTATCTTTGCATTCTTAGAATCAATGTCTTTGCACATCATAAATGCCTGTTGGATGAATGGTGAGTGCCTAGCTCTTTGAGGTTTCATAGTGATTTATTTACCTTATGGGATGAAAACTTTCAAGTATTAATTCCCTGAAAATGACTCATACCTCACAGGTGAATGGCAAGTTACTCTGCTCAGTTGGTAGTCATATATTTAGGGAAAAACCTTAAAATGGAGACAGTTTGTAGATCTTACTATATTACTTGACTTCATAGGTTATCACCAGTTAAGCCTTTCTGGTAAGACTGACTGACTATCCCCAGCAAAGGATTATTTTAATAAAAACATTAGCAAACTGTTAATATCTATGCAACCCTAAAAGAAATGGTAGCTAAAAGTAATTTTTAGAATTCTTGATTTTCTGTTAGAATTTCTTCTGAGTATTTTGTGAATGGATTCCAAACATATTTGGCAGCAGGTATATGGTAGTATTTATTTTGTGTGATGCTACAGGAAGTAGTAAGAAAGAGTAACTACTTGGAATGGTTTCTCATAAGCAAAGAAGATAGATATTGTGGCATATCTTTCTCTTTTTTTTGGAGGGGTAAAGGCAGGGCAATTGGGGTTAAGTGACTTGCCCAAGGACATACAGCTAGTAACTGTTAAGTGTCTGAGGTCATATTTGAACTCAGGTCCACCTGACTCCAAGGCCAGTGCTCTATTCACTGTGCCAACTAGCTGCCCCAGAGAGTAGAAGTTCTAAGCTTTTTGTGGGGGGATCTTGATGTTCTTTGGCAGTCACCTGAAGCCTGTATACCCCTTATCATGTATTCATATACCCCTTATCAGAATAATATTTTAAATGTATAAAATAAGACACATTTCTTTTACCTTACCTGTATTATTTGTTCATAACATTGCTAATAATTAATAAATATGTCTATCATTTAATTCCACAAGCATTTATGAAGCATCTAAGTATAAGACATTATGTTCAAACATGGCCAAACATTTATAATGTACTTTTGTGTTATTTTTGTAATGTCAGTGAGAGATTTGTACTGATTGATACATATTCTTTAAGATAGTCCCCATGGGACTACTGCACACATGAAGGTGTCTCATATACAGTACATCACAGCCAATGGCTAGCTGAAATTAGAGCTGGAGTTTGTGGCCATGGAATAGAGTGAACTTAACTGATAGATATGGAGATTGAACTTGTGGCTTTGGCCTCATTAACACTATTCTAACCAATTGAGTGTACTGGGCTCTTAATAATAAGTATTTATTAGTTAGACTTTATAATGACTTAGGAGAGTAGATTAACAAGCTCCTTCCCTAATTTTATCTACCAATTTGTTTTTTGGATTATGTTGACACACCGTCTTAAGTTGCACACATAAATTTGATTCATAAGTATATAAAATAGGTATAATGATTCCTCCCTTAAGAGGTCATAACAGGATTGAATTCCTATTTATAAATTTTAAAAATATCTTCAATGAAATGCGCGGCAGAACTACAATTATCATTATTTATTAACAAACTTTTACATAAAGTATTATAAAGAAGAACTTTATTATCTATATGGAATGGGGTAATAATCATAAACTGTGGTGGAAGTCATAATTTATTAGTAGGTAGAGCACTAGATTGTATTCTTCTCTTTTTTTGGCCATGAGATACAGAGATATAAGAATATTATCATGATTTGTGTTACAACACTGGAGTCAAAACTAATACCAAGGAGTGTTTTTCTCAACTTGATGCATGTGGATTTAGCTATTCAGTTGCCATCCATGTTAATAGGGGATTCAAGGCTAAAGCACCATGGGTGAAAACTGAGACTATAATGTGAAGATTTGAAAAGCTGTCTATTTAGAACCAGGTCCATTGCTGTTGAATGCCTTTTGGGCTGGTGAGGATCTGCTTTTTAAATCCTCCTTTCCTATATGGAATAGGAATAATTTTTTATACTGCATAAATGGCATTGACAAACATTCCTACCTCTACCAACAAACGCATATACTGAGCAGAGCATGCAGTTTCAAGATAGCCACTATGGTTTGGCCAAGATGTTAGTACCCAAAGTCCACAAGAGTATTTGGAAGTCCAGTTGCCTCTTTGTTTTTAGCTCCTCTTCCTTCTCTTGCTTCCGTAACCATTTCAGTTCTATCCCTAGTCCTCACGGGATATAGGCAAAACAAGATTAAAAACATTAATGAACTCCCTAGAGTCATGTATCCTCCAGTCCTTTCTTGTATAGCTTCTCATCAATAAGATCTTTGTTCCAGTTAAATTGATCTGCAAATTCATGTTGTTGTTAAGTCACTTCAGTCTTGCGTCTGCCTCTTCATGACCCCATTTTAGGGTTTTCTTGGTAGAGATACCACAGTAGTTTGCCATGTCCTTCTCCAGCTCATTTTACAGATGAAAAACTGAGGCTAACAGGGTTAGGTGACTTACCCAGGGTCATGAAGCTAAGATGAGTGCCTTCCTGGTTCCAAGCCCAGGGCTCTATCCACTGCACCAGCTAGCTGCCCACTAGCTAATATATAGTTTGACTTGGCAGATTTTGCAGAGATCTTATACCTCCTTAATTCTCTCTTCACCTTCCGCTTTTAGAATCCCTTGATGCCTTCCATGCTTAGCTTCCACATCACTACACAGAGCTGGCCTTTAATGATCAATCAAGTTATTATTAGTATTGTCTCCCTCTTGAAATTGCTTTGTATAACTTTGTGGGTATTTTGCATTTACTTGTGTCCATGTTGTATCACCTAGCAGAATGTAAGCTTCTTGAGGGCAGGAACTGTCTCATTTTTGTCTTTGTACTAAACCTAGCACAGTCCCTTGCATAAATAAAAGTACCTTATAGGTGCTTAATAACTTTTCTCTTTAATACTTGTTCACACAATGAGTTGAAATAAACATATCAGAAGAGCACAGAATTGGAGCTGGAAAGCACTCTACTTCAATGCCTGATTTAAAAATGAGGAATCTAAGTTAAGTAATGTGCCCCATTATTCAGACAATAAGTGGCAGAGTTAACATTTGAACCCAGGTTCTCTGACACCTGTGTTCTTTCACTCACACCACAGTGGAGACTTCTTAGAGCATTTTATGATAGAAAAAAGAAAAAAAAACGATGTGCATTTCCTTCCTTAGTATGAGTTGGTGTAGATGTACTATAAGAAGGAAAACTTATCTGAGATGCTAATCAATGAATTGTCTGGTATCTCTCAAGGATCAATAATTTAGTACATTGTGCCAATATTGATACTTTTATTCTCTACCTATTGAGTTGTTTATTTAACTGATGCATTATACTCCCCCTTTGAACACAGAGCCCATCCAAAAGATGTTAATTAATTTTGCAAACAAAGATCGTCAGAACTGGACTGGCACTAAGTGCATTCTATTCCTGTATTCTAATCTCATCTCTTCCATTTTTTAGTTACATGACTCTGGGAAAATCATTTCTCTTCTCTCAAATCTCATTTTCTTCCACCTATAAAATGAGGGTTTGAACTAGGTGATGGCCATGGTACATCCCTCTTCTATGATTCTATGACTAAATATCACAATTTATCGCTTTGTCAAGCTCAGCTAGATTCACTAGTTTTATAGGCAATTATAAAATAAACTCTATTAGACTGAAAATAGAAAGGTCAACACAAGTATACACATCCTTTATTAATTGATTATTAATTAAATTAGCAAGTTCATGGACTGTAACCATTCTATACCAAATAAAATCATTTTGAATACTAATTCTGTATAGAAAAGATTTTATCTTATTTTAATGTCCCGAAATCTTTATGATGCATGGAAAGTTTAGATACAGGAATCATGAATCTTGGCAGTTTTTAACTCATCATAAGATGATAAATTTAGAGTTAGAACCTTAGAATTTCGTTCTTAATTTTACAGATGAGGAAACTGAGGCCCAAGGAGGTTGAGATTTGCCAAAGGTGATACACATAATATGTGTGTCTAGTAAGTGTTTGAAGCAGGATTTGAATCTAAGTCTTAATAAGTTCAAGCACAAGATTCTTTATTGTATAATATGTCAACTCTCAATGTGTACTTATTGAATGTTACCACCTGACTTCACAACCTACTAGTATTTCCCCTGCCCCAACTATTATCACTCTACAATGCTCAATGCATAGAACTCTATTCTGTAGCGCCAATGCCTTGGAGGAGAAAAATTTCCCAGTTCTCTTGAGTCAAGGAAAACTATGACTTCAATGAGTATTCCCTGCTCCAGACACATGGGAGAGCAAGAAAAAACAGCTTTTTTTAATGGTAGAATTAGTGTCACCCAGAGATGTATGTAACTGGATGGTGGTAGAAACCAAAACTTTTAGAAGATGTAGAGAGCTGTTGGTTCTTGGCGTATACCAGAAACTCAAATTTCTATTTCTCCTACCCACATCAGCTCTTATCTAAGTGGTTCAATCATTTTTTGAGCATGTCCAAACCTTTCAGCTTCCCTTCTCACCTGATGTTGTGGTTACATAAACTCTTTATAAAGGGCAACCAAGTCTCACCTTCACCACAATTCTTAATCTTAACATCAAAAATGGACACATATCTGTACAGGATTGACTCACTTAGTCAGAAAGCAGACATTATTGAGTATCACCAGCACTAAGCAATTGTCATTACTAAATCAAGGCTTTCTAAAAGATCCAAGGAGTTTGTTTCATGTCAGTCTATTAGAAGTAATGGATCAAAAGTGTAGAGCCAGAGAGAACTTGAGGAACCATCTTGTCCAGGGGATCCTTAACTTTTTTTTTCCCCATGGACCTCTTTAATAGTACAATAAAACCTATAGATCCCTTCTCAGAATGATGTCCTTAAATGAATAAAATAAAATATGTAGGATTACTAAGGAACTGATCATGTTAGAATGCAAGTATAAATGCACACACATGCTCATATGAATGTATATTAGAACAAGTGTACAGAAACCAGGTTAAGACACTCCCCATCTAAGTCAACATATTCTTTTTACAGATGAGGAAACTGAGGCCCAGAGAGTTAAAACAATTTGCCCAAAGTTATGCAGGTGGTGTGTGATAGAGGAAGGTTTTACTTAGATTGTCTCACTGTAGACCCCATGTTTTTTCCATTGAACCATGCTATGCATATCCTTCTCTCAAAGAATATTATTAAACATCACACATAATACTTTCCATCCCCCAAAGTGCTAACGATGTAAAATCCAAAGAAACTATAGATAAGAACCATTTCATTCAAAAGCATATTGCTGTGGTCAAATCGTTTTTTGTTTTGTTTTGTTTTTCTGATAGCCCAACAGGGCCAGAACTGAAACTTTAAAAGCCCCAGATACATGCATCATTCTTTCTTTCAGGTTTTTACAAATCTCTTTGGAATGCAAGAGTAAATAATTCCTTAAGCAGTTTGGCTCTGAGGGTGGTCAGCATTGGACAGCTGTCAGCAGGAAACACTAAGTCATCTAGTATTAAAATCTGCTGTCACTAAGGGATCTGTCACCTAAATCTTGACATAGGACCTGTGAGAATATTTTTATTAAAAAGCACTGACAAGTATTCAAAAAGATAAGGGAAACCCCAATGCCTAGGGAAGAGAAGAATCCCTGACCTGCTTAATACTGCCTTGTACTATGTTTTTTCTTGAAGGTTTATTTAAAATATATGTATGTTATATAAAATATAATATAAATTATAATGGATATTATATTTTATTTTATGACAGAATAGATAACATAAAATTTTATACAAAATGTATATTTTCTTTAAAATGATTTGAGAAGCATTGTGCCTTGTGTATGGTGAACACTTAAAATTTTTGCAGAATTGGACTGAATAGAGAAACAGTCAATGGAAAGCCTTTTGGAAATACCCCAACAATATGATTTTAAGTATAGCAAACAGTAATAAATAGTAACACTTTTTAAAAAATCCATATTGCAGAATATGAACTAGATTAGCTCTGAGGTCCTTACCAAACCTAGGGCTATGATTCTGTGAGCCTATGATTTTTTTTTGTTCTCTTCACAAACATACACACACACACATACACATACATACACACACTAACAATAGTAATAATAATAATAATCTGTCACCTCGCTAGATAAGGGGCTATTCTGCCATGTAATAGTATTTTTTTTCAATTAAAAATAGTTTATGAGGGACCTATGATTTTGTCATTGAAGCCTCCTGGTATGGGGACTTCATCCACCTGGACACATAGTAATCCATCTGTAGCTTAGTTTTGGAGAGTTGTCTGAAGCTCAGAGAAATTCAATAAATATCTGCAGTCACATTAATCAATCAAAACACATTTATTAGGTACTTACTATGCACCAGGAACTGTGCCGGGTGCCAGGTCATAAAAAAAAGTCAAAAACAGTCCCTATCTCCAAGGAGCTCACATTCTAATGAGGGAGACAAAATGCACATCACTGGATATGCACAAGATGTAGAGAGAAGATGGAAGGTAATCCCAGAGGTGATGGGAGGAGCTCGAAAAGCTTCCTGGAAAGGTTAGAATTGAGCTGAAAATTGAAGGAAGCTAGGGAAAGGAAGAGGTGGGGATGATAAGTGCGAGATTTCTGGGCATGGAGTTGCTGTTATTTGTCCTTCATTCTTGAAGAGAACCCTGACATCAGGAAGGTGATGCCATGACTTGCAAGTGAATTGGATTTATGTAAGGGAGGCTGTGCAAAGTCACCAGCCTCACTTTCTCCTCTGGAACCACCTAGGTCCAGTGGCCAGATACAAATCAGGATGACTGGAGATGGTGCCCAGGCATGGTGCATGTCTAAAGCAAAGGCATGGAAATAGGAGATGGAGAGGGGTGTGCTGTGTGCCAAGAACAAGTGGACCAGGGTAGCTGGATGATGGAGTTCATGGAGGAGAATAAAGTATGAGAAGACTGGAAGAAAGTATGGCTTATAAGTGTCAAAGGCAGGGCTTGAAACAAGGTCTTCTACTCTGAACCCAACACTCAGTTAATCCATAGCAACACACTGCCTCTCATTAAAAAGAAAATAAACATCGTAACGAGGAACTTGTTGCTTATTTTGTCCAAGCAACTATTTTTCAGAAGGTACATTGCATGAAGCCAGTCCTTCTTCTTCTGTTGCTACTGCTTATGGGGGCAGATGGAGGAGAAGAGAAGTAGTGACTATATGCCAACAATCACAGTCAGAGAAAAGGCTACTATGACCACTCTTTCAGGGTGGCTAGTGGCTAGAGGTATTTTAAAAGTGTCAGAGTTGTGTGGCTCATGGGACCTATAAGTAGTAATGAGCAAGACCTTGTATGACAGCAACAACTGGTCCCGAAGTGTGTTTAACAAAACTCTTTTTTGAATGCTTAAACTAATGGAAGATATCACCATTACCATGCTCACCAATGCCACTGCTACCATGACCACCACCTCCATCATCATTGGCAGCTAGGTGGCACAATGAGCTTGGAGTCAGGAGAACTTGGGTTCCAAATATTACCCTAGATATATACTTTGTGCTCCTGTAAAAGTCACTTAATCTCTCTCAGTCACAGTTTCCCCATTAGTTAAATAAAGATACTTATAATAATTGCCACAATTGCTACACAGGATTGTGATGATCAAATAAGGTGTCAGTTGTCAACAAGAATGTATTAATCATATTTTGCAAACTTCAAAGTGCCATATAAATGTCAGTTGTTGTTAGAGGTGTGCTGGTAAATGTTTAACAACCATCTCACTGGAAAAAAATATATATATACTTATAACCCACTTTTAAGTTTAATCTTCAATTTCTTAAGTCTAAATCATCAACAAAACAATAAATCAAGTCCCAATCTGTAGCCTTGGCTCACACTAAAAATTTAACAGTAGGCTCTGAAAATCATTAGAACTGGATTCAGCATATCCATGGTTATTATATTTGGCATGCATGCTATATGATCATAGATGTAGAACTGAAATGAACCTTAGAGTTCATTTAATCTAACTCAATCATCTGAAAGAGAAGTGAAGAGACAAATTTGTAATTCCTACCATAAGTCTTAGTTGATCCCGTTGGAAATAGAGATCCTATTACACATTATCTTAAATAATTTTGCACTGAAGTGTGTGTGTGTGTGTGTGTGTGTGTGTGTGTGTGTGTGTATCATGGCCAACAGTTACCTAATACTGTGGTAGGACAAACTGGAGAGGGGGTCGAAGTGATCTCCAAGAAGGCAATTAAATGGACAAACACTACGGGAATCTGAGATCACAGAAGTGAATGTGTGTGATAGTTTTGAACAAATTGCTTCATTGTCCTGAAACTCCTCCCCTCACCCCTGTCATTGAGGTAGTGTTTGAATTAATTCATATTTCAGAGTGCTTTGAGATCCTTATATGAATGACTCTATGGAAGGAAATGAAAGAGACTGCCTTCAATAATGTGGGTTTTTTTTTCTTGTTACTAAGAAATGAAAGCCCCTTGTTACCTTGACCAATCCTTCAACCCCTCAGTCCTTATGATCAGAATAAATTGAATGGAGGCACTGTTGGTTTTAGCAACAAAGTATTTGTGCACAGTTCATTCAAACCTTGCCTCAAGCTTCTCTCTGGAGCCAGAATACTACATGTTTTTGAGCTGCTACAATTTCTCCATAGACTGAGCTGCCAATGATTTTATTCAGACCATTCCACTTTTTCCCACAGATTGTATTATATTATTCAGTACTGTTAATGTTACTGTCTTGAGTTTTCTTGTTCTTTTCTGTTCATGTCCACCAAATCAAACAAATCAAACCCTCTCCATTCCCTTGCTCACTCCATACATATATCACAGAAATTCTGCCTAACTTTCCATGAAATCCCTAAATTTGGCCTCTGAACAGAGAGATTCTATAATTTCTGAGACTGATCAGAAAAATAATTCACTAGCATTGAAGTCACAACCTCTTTCATCCCATCTTTTTGGCACCTTCCCCTCCCTCCCCCCCGCCCCATCCCCGCTTTTTTGGCCAGTATAAAATTTGCCATGTATTCTGTTTGCCATAAATACACAACTCAGCTGTGTTCCTATCCTTTGTGTCAACATGAAAATTCCCTTGTTCTATGTTTAGCTCAAATAATTACCAAACCATTTGTAATTAGAATATTAAGGATGTGACCTCACGGCATATTTCTTCATTTCCTCCCTCTGTATTTAATACATTTCAGATGCTGAAAATACCAAATCTCTGTCCTTTTTTTATTTTGATGCTTATCAGTAATGGAAACATTCCAAAACAATCAGCCAAATACCTACGCTTTGTTCATTTATTGCCTTCTCTGAAGATAAATTGACTGTACTCAACTCTCTTCAGCATTTTTCTTCACCTAGATATTATTGCCTTGCGCAGCCACCCCAAGGTGACTGTTATCACTTAATTAAATCCTTGCACGCTGGGAAGAAAAAACAACATTGTTCCTTCATAACCCCAAGGAACCTATTTTTAAGCCACTAAGCTTTTCCCCTGTTTTATTAACTTATTCCTGGCTACAACAAGACATACTTTGTTGATGAGCAAAAGGTTGTGTTAGCTTTTTATTATTATTATTATTTTCTGGGTAAACTTATCTATTCTGGTGGAAAGGAGGGGGAAGAGAGTAGGCATCACAGGAAAGAGAGTAAAAAATTGGAGGTCTCTCCAACCCCTGTGATTCTAGTAAAGGTCTCTGTAAACACGGAGGCAGGAAATAGAAACAAGGGGATTCAGGGCAGAAAACAAGAATATAAAAAGCAAACATAAAATAGGAATAATACTAAAAGTAAAATGATGTGTGTATCTTTTGGGGGAAATGGTGGGAGGGGGAGGAGTGAGGGAGAGGGAGCTTCTGTCAAGCTGAGGAAACTAGGAATAAAGAATGGCGTTTATGAAGAAGAATGAGCAGTCGGCACTTCTTGTGACTGTCTAGGGCAGCATCTTTTTATTAACCTCTTGTTTAATATCTTCTCCCAGTCAGTTGATTTTCCAAAGTTTCTCTTTACCTCTGTGGTACCAAGGTCCCACCCACCACAGATTCTGTGCCCAAAGTGAAAGCAATCCCTTTTCCAAAGGAAAGCAGCGATATTTCAGGGGCTAATTTGGATGTGATAGGGTTTGGTGGCCAGGAGAGCAAGGTAAAAATACAGGTTGGGGGAAGAGATCAGCTGTTTTAAATGCAGTGCATGATATAAAAAAAAAAGTTCACTTGTGCAACAAAGGAAGGAATGGCTAGTTCATATGCAATGATTTAGGTGCCTTTTAGCACATTTCTAGACCATTAAACCATGGGCCAGAAAAGAGGTTTATCTGTTCTCGAATTTGGGCCCAAGCAAGCATATGTATTTGCTTGTGATGCTAAATCATTTTGCCACCTGCTGTGTTCAACAAGAGTAAATGCTGCTTAAAGCTGTAATATTGGCAAGACCCAGTTTACGCTGTGATAGTCTGGGGGTGGGATAGGGAGCTGATTCTAAAGTAGTTGGATAATTAAGATATCTGAACTATCACTCATCATTGCATATAGGTTATAAATTCCTGGGATGCGCCGCTGGGGATGCATGTGCATGGTGAATAAAGGGACTGATTCTCCTGCTGGCTCAGACATAGGCTTTTGATGCTTGATACCATGCAAGTCAATTTCTGTAGCTCGGTATTGCCATCTCTAATATGGGGTTATCCTATACACTACTATACTGATGGGAAAATTAATATGATAATGCCTATAAATGCACATACTAAGTTGCTTTTCTTTTAAAAAACTGTCTAAAAGGATAAACTAAGATTATCACATAGCAAGTAATATCAGCCAGTGACAGAAGATGTCTCTAAATCCTCCTTTGGGTGATGAATGAGTATCTTCCTAGCCTACCTCTGTAGATTTAAGTTAGACTTTCAATAGTTTCCAGCCTGCCAGACAAATGAATGCCTAGGAGAATGTATATATCTGTCCACTGTCTCTAGTGGACTGATTTAAAATTGTTTCCTGTGGGTTTAATTTCATTTTTTATAATATTATTTAAAAATCTCACTGAAACAGTATTATCTTTAGGGACCCTTTTCAAGCACTATACTCTGTAACTGCCACACATTTGAGGTTCACTCTGAAGAGTGTTTATTTAAATCATTTGCTTGATGTGAAGGTGAAGTGAGTTTTTATTTATTTGGGCTTCAAATTCCTACTCAATTGGCTGATAAGTTTTTAATGATTTATTCTACTACCTATGCAATCAATATGCAACCTAGAATTCTGAAATGAGAGATCATTTGGTCTCTCTCTTTTTCTCTGATCCCCCCCACACAATACATATATTTTACCACATCACTGCTACACCAGAAATATCAACAGGATCATCCCACCGTATCCTTGTCAGAAGAATTATTATTCTACTTTGAAAGATGTTAGCACAGCATGGAAGATAGTGCGACTGAATTAAGGGGTCAGGGAAGCATTAGCTGCCAACAGTGGTTATAAGGAGAGCATCAGCTTCTCTTCAACATATAACTGCAGGGAGGAGCAAGGTGTGAACTGCTGTTATTGGTAACCTTTCCATGCTGAATTCACAGTCTTCTTTGTATCCATCCATCCCTTTCTTCACCCCAACCCCAACCTTATACCAAACTATGATATTAAGGCCTTGAGAAAAAGAAAAGTTGGAGGAGGCAGTGGAATTTCAGGAAGAAAAAAATAAACACCAAGATCTAAATATAGGTTATGCTGTAGGAAAATGTGATTTTAGTTCCAAACAAACCTTTTGGAACCCAACTCATTTGTAAATTGAATCCTTTATTTATCCCCATGCACACATCCCCAATATAATGCTTACTAATTAAAACTTATGTGTTGCACAAAATCAAGATCCTTTTCTGCCCTGTTTCAACTGACCCCATCTTTGTGGGCTAGTATTCGTAACACTTGGTTTTTCCTGTCAAAAAAACCCCATGTTATTTATCTTCCCCAACCTTCCATTTATTTTTTAAAGTTTTCAAAGTGCCAATGTCATTTAGTATTCTGGTACCTTCTAGCATGGAAACACCTCCAGAGCTTGTGCCTGTCATTATGATGATGTTTTCCATGGTAGTAGCAAGTAACGGTTATGATTTCCCATTCTATACAGAAGATAAAGCTCTTTTTTAGCTTTTCAGTTTTTAAACTTGATTCATTTTTTGTCTTAAATCAATTAAATATTTTAATTAGGACAAGTGTAACCTCTTCAAAGGTATGCTTTCTTTCTTTTTTTAAACCTTTGTGGTTAAGAGACTTGTTCTTTATGATCAAAAAACTGGAAATATTCTTGGTCAGCATTTCTGTAGTCAGATACAGAGTTTAAAAGTATATCTCCAGAGGCTCGCAACCCTCTCTAAAGGAGTTGAAAACAATGGGTCTTCTTTATGTCTCTCACTCAGGCACTAAAGTCCCTTTGAATCTGCTCAAGATCATACTGGCAATATTTTATCTGACTATAGTGATTAAAAATTAAACAAGACAAAAACAGTGTAGGTTGGAGTCCCAGGACTGATTCTATTTAGTCTGTTCTTCTGCTATATCATGGATTCATCCTTCCATAATTTGTACTTCTCTGTATATAAGTAGCATATTAATATGATGCATCTGTGTATCTTTCTAGGGTAAAACCAAGTTTCTCATAGTTTGGAATTGTCACATGGTCAACAATTCAAGTCAACAAGAATTGGCTTAGCTCTTCCCATAATATCCCAATATATTATGCTAGATTCCAGGGAGGCAGAAGTAGATAAGATATAAACCCTGTTCTGAAGTGTAATGTAATGCCAAGGAAAGGCAACTTCCCAGGTTCAAAATACCAGCATAGGTGCTCTCTATTTTATTCAGTAACAAACCCAGAACAGAGAAGATCAAAACATGACATCATTCAAAATACAGTATTTACTAAGTATGATTAAATAATCTCCAAGTACTACCCCATCCCAGGACCTTCCAATCATTCAATCAATTACAAAGTCTCTGTTCTAAATACTTCTCCACCCCTAGGCTATACCTTAATTTGGTCCACCACAAAGCCCCTCTTCTCAAATGGAGATTAGTTTCCAAACATAAGTAAAATACATTCATTTGCTCAACCATAGAACACAAAAAGGTCAAAAGTTTCCCACCCCTGGATCACAATTGAATCTACCCCAGAGTTACATCAAGTTTAAACACAGCACTTAATACCCAAATGGAGGTCTTTTCTTCATCTTGACACGAGGCAAGTTCTCAGCAATCTTAGTTCCTGGGGAGACAAGGCTTAGCAAGGCCATAAGATACATTGCCAGTCCCTTCATGAATTTATCCTCTGTCTGTAGAACAGTCCTAGAACCCCTGAACACATTAGCAAAGCCCTCTCCCAGGATTTCTGTAAACATACAACAAGAAAATCCTTCTTCAGGGCTTCTGAACCAACAGAAAGGCTCCCAGACCCCTGCAACAACAGCACTGTCCTTCACCAGTGGACAGTATTCATTCTGTCTGCCGGACAGTCTCCAGACCCCTGCAACAACAGTACTGTCCCTCACCAGTGGACAGTATTCACTCTCAGTACTGTCCCTCACCAGTGGACAGTATTCACTCTCTGTCTGCAGGACAGTCTCAGGCCTTCTTAACCAAATGCCAGGTTCCAGGACTTCTTCAACAGGACAGTCTTTCACCAGTGGACAAATCTGGCAAAATAACATCAAAACAGACAGACAAAGTACCAGCAAAACAGCCATGTCTCCTCAGTCCTTGGCAGCTCAGGGGGCAGGTCTCAAAAGTCCAGGGCAATTCAAAGCGGCCACCAGCAATCTCTTAGTCTCTCTCTCTCCACGAGGTGCTGCTTCCAAAAAGAACTTCCGCCTCTCTCTTGTCTCTCCAAATCTACATCACCAGCTCCTCCCACTTCAGGACTTTCTTTTCACATCAACAAGCCCATCCCACAGGTGGGATTAACAAACTCTGGGTTTTAATACAATCAATTTGAAAACCAAGCCAATACAGGGGAATCTTTAATTGCCATTACTATCACATGAAGGAGCCTACAGTTTAATTTTTTAATGAAGTAGAAATAAAATATTCTTATTCTAGGAGTGAGGTAATGTGGCCACATGTCTGAACTGATTGTCTCCCCTATTTTCTTTAAAAGGCTCTTCCATCCCACCACACCTTCTTTCTCTTGCAATTTATCTGCCCCAATTTATTGCCTTCTTCAGAACCCTAGAAAGTAGATCCTGTGGGTATTTTTATTCCCATTTTACAGATGAGGAAAAAGAGACAAAGAGAAATTAATTGATTTGTTCACAATCACACAGCTAGTAAGAGGGATTTTAGCCTAGGTCCTCCTGGCACTGCATTTAGAATTTGATCCACTGTCCCAGGAATGTGTTCACTCATAAAACTAATCATTTGTAATTTTATTAGCTATACATTCTCAGCTGATGAGGAAGAATTAAGAGTATGAGACAAAATGCAAAGAAACTTAGAACTACCCACTAGGATTCCATGTGCTGCTTAAATATAAAAATTAACATGATAATGGTGGTGATAACTGCTGTTCGCCTTTACTTTGAGTTTTACCTTCTGCCTCTAGTCTAGTTTTCTAGTTTTGTTATACACCATTTCCTATTTCATGTTCTGTGGTCCAATAAGACTGGTCTTGCTGTTTCTCACTCTTTATCCTGCCTTTGCATCTGCTATCCTTTTTGACTGTCTTATACTTTTTCTTCATCTCTACCTCTTAGAAATCATTGTTCTCTTCAAAGCTCAGTCCAGGAACCACCTTCTATGTGAAGTCTTTCCTGATCCCGCCAGCCTGTAATGCCTCCATCACCTTGTATTATTTTTTTTACTTATTATGGTCTCTACGTGTATGTGTGTGTGTGTGTGTGTGTGTGTGTGTGTGTATTATCTCCCTTCATAGAATGTAAACTCCTTAAGGACAAATACTGCCTATCATGTCTGTTGGCATGACATAACAGTAGTTAAATGTTAAAAGTCAAGGCTTTTTTTCAAAAAAAAAATTTATTATCAATATAAGAAGACACTTATCCCAGGTCCTTAGCAGGAGTAAGGGAACATGGGTGTGGAATATAATTACAAACTTTAATGCTGCATTGGTTAATTTTGTTGAATTTTTTTGCCCTCCTCTTTTTAACAAAGTATTTATTATGAGTCATGACTGTCCGGGAAGGAATGAGGAATTAGATTGATACAGTGGGAAATGTAGGTCATATAAAAAAAAGATACCAACAAAAATAAAGAAAAAGAAAATCCTAATTCTCCATTCATGGGAGAAGGGCCATTGGGTGGCCAGTTAGCTACCAAGGGGGAAAACTCACAAATATTTCCAAGCATTCAATTGCTCAATTATTCTAGATACATTATGCTAAAGGAACTCTGCTAAGGATTAAAGCCAAAGTAAAGATCTAGTGTGAGCAGCAAACATCTTAAGCAAGCACAGCCACTTAGAAAGTAAGTAGAGAGAATATATGGGGAATGATAAAGTTCATTGGGTTGTATTTGTAAAACTCTTGTTTTAAAATTTGCTGCAGGATAAAAGTCATTCCTTGATACTCAGAGGCCAGTTGGAGTCTTTGGGTGCTCAGTTCTTTAGGGAAGTCATTTTCAATTTTATTAAATATTTAAATAAAAATCACAGTAGTTAATCCTATTACTTAAGAGCTACCCCTAAGCAAGAAGATAGAACAAATTCTGCTTGTTAGCAAAGGTCAGTGCTAGAATAAACAAATCTTGTTGGAGGAAATATATTACCTTCTTTTCTCCATGGCTTGATTGAGACATCATGGTCCTATGGAAAGAGCACTGAATTTTGAGTCAAGACATGACCTTGGACATATCATAGAAACAAGTCCCTCAGTTTCTTGAACTATGGGGTAAAGTGGCGAGTTAGATTAGTTGACTTCTAAGATCTTTTCAAGCTCCAGACATACTCCATAGATACTTTATTCTAAAGCAAAACCAATGTGGAATTCTTCTTGGAGCTCATGATTTGTTGAATGAAGAAGATATCACATACCCATAATGCAGTTTTATAAACCAAATCAGAGATGATTTATTGTCCAAGGTTAGATATGGAATCAGGAATCAGTTACTGGGAATATTGGCCTATAGTACAAAAGGAAAGTATACCCCTGAGTTGGAAAATGTTTTTTAACTACTGTTTTTGCTATATCTCATTAAATACCTATATCTAAAAACTAATAGAGTTCTAATGGTTCATTGATAATGCGGAACACAATAGATTGGGACCTGTGAGTAACATTATTAGAAACCTTAACCTCTCAGAATCACTCTCTAGAACCCTTGAAGAACCAATTTGCCTCTGGGGACCCAACCTGTGAGTTCAAGTGCCAAATTGGGAAGTAGGTCTAAAGGAAATCCTATATGATTTGATGTTTATAAAACAACACCAAAAGGAATGCAGAAGGGGAGGGAGAATGATAAATGAGCAACAGAAAAGAAATGAGAGATAGTGCTGAGAAAAAGCTGTCATTAAAATCCAACTATTTTAATGAGGTTTTCAAGGTGTCATTTCATCTGATATCACAGAAGCCTGCTTTCTCGGAGGCCTGTCATGGGGAAGGGGCTGGAAATGTTTCTATAAGGGCCATTTATAATTTTCCAGGAAAATTTAACACTACTTTAAAGTTAAGAAGTATTTTGTTTAAAAAATTCTCATTCTTAATATGACAAGATATTTCTACCTTTTTACCCCCAGCAATGAGAGACCATGGGTGTAGAACATTGAATATACTGTCACACTTTGTTGATATATTTCCTACCACATTTGCTGTTTTCCTGATTTTTTTTCTTTCCTCTTTAAAAAATGCTTTATTTTAAGAGGGGAAATGAGGGGAATGTAGTGGGAAATGAGATGTAAAAACAAAAGATATCAATAAAAATATATTTTTAAAAGAAAATCCTCATTTTCTAGGACAGAGAAAAGAGCCATTTGGTAGCAAATAAATCATCAAAGGGAGAAATTCACAAATATGGCTAAGAATTCAATTGCCTTTTCATTCTAGATACATTATTGTAAAGGCTAGTCCATCCATGGGAGGGAAAAGACACTAACTTCTAGTCTCAAGACTTAAAACAAGACAGTGGAACTAATGAAAATCATACCAGAAACTTAATAAGAAAATTAATTTGTGTCATCTTTTTATTTCCATTTTGTTTTTGTGAATTGGAATATATATACATATATATGACACATATATATCTTCAAAAAGCAGTCGTCTATATTTCCAATAAAATGGCATGGGAAGTGTTCACAACATACAGCCCTATCTAAAAGGGAAAGAAAGTAGCATTGGTAAATGTGAGGGTAGCCAATGCAAATTATACAGAGCCTGTATGATTTGGGGAACCCTAGCTGTCTCTATAGTAACAACTCACAAGGTACTTGCAAATGGAGCATTTATTCATCAGTTCATTTTAACTGTTTTCAAACCCTTTCTGTCTATCCTATCATGGGTTAGTGGACACAAAAGTATACATAAATAGATCATTGTTCTGTAAATGAATACCATAGATTCTGACCGGTCAATTTTTCTTAATGTGTAGATTATCGACATAGACAATTGCATTGGTTATTTTGGCATTTTATAAAGCATAGTAGTATAGATGCATTCTAATATTCCCTTACTCTATAGACAATTAGGGCAGCAAGCTGTAGTCTCTCCAAGACTCTTGGGTCATACAGAAACTTACTGTGTTTGAGTCACAGACACATTAAAATGCATTGAAGGAAGAGCCACAGCTTGAGTTTACACAATCATAGAATTTCAGAATTGAAAGAAGTCATCAGAAGTCACCCAGTCTGACTCATACCTGAACAATAATCCTCTCTTTGAAATACTTGACAAATGGTTAAATTTCCAGCTTCTAATCTGCTTCTACCCTCTACTCAGAGATGGCTTCTGAAGGGAAACTGACATTCTCCCCTTCCTCTCCCACCATGGTTGCCCCACTCAACTTTTGGATACTTTTTCATTATTAGGGTTTTTTTCCTTCTTCTTACAACAAGGATGCATTTGGCCACTTGTAACATCTACCTGTTATTTCTAGTTCTTCCCTCTGAAGCAAAACCAAACACGTCTACTCTCTCTTCCATGTGACAATAGTCTTTCAATTACTTAAAGTAAGCTAGCATATTCCCATTAAGACTTCTCCAAGCTTAACATTCTTAGTTTCTTCAGCTACTCCTTATTGGACATAAGCTTGAGATTTTTTGCCATCCTGGTTGCCTTTCTCTGTTCATACTCCAACTGATCAATTTCTTTCCTAAAATGTGGTTTATAGAACTGAACAGGATCCTGCAGATGTGGTCTCACCAGGGCAGGAAACAATGGGACCACCCTCTCTTTAATCCTGTTTGTTATACTTCTCATCCCAGCCTAAGGTCACATTCATTTTTTTTTAACTCCTGTGTCCCACTGTTGACTTATATTAAGCTCTTTGTCTTCCCAAGATTTACAGTTCATGGTATAGATTGAAAGAGGGAAGGCAATTATTGCTTCTGAGGAAAGACTTCATGTCCTCAGTTTCTTAATTGATCAAGATACTTGTAATGGCTATTGCTTGATTTTCAAGAAAGCAAGATTTTTCAGTGGGAAACCTATTGTGCTCTTTAAGTTAAAATAACACTTCTTAGCATCCTTAATGATATAATAGACATGGACAAATTTTCTTTGGATCAGTCAGTCAGCCCAAAATTTAGGAACTGAATCAATTAAACAAGTCACATTATAAAAATGCTTACAAACGATCAAATGTGTTTTGATCTGTTTTTTTTTTTTTATGTATGATCTTAAACCAATGGGAGAAGCTGAAGGCCATTTGGGGACATAGTACACCTGATCCAAAATCTAATTTTACACACACACACACACACACACACACCCCACACCCCTACACCCTTCTGGGATTTTTCCTCCAGTGGAGATGATCCTCTTTCCAGAAAGCAGTAGAAAGAGACAAGATTTTATTTGGAGGGGGCTGGAAGTTGGATGATACCCCTCAAAGTGAGTTAAAGATTCTAATGAACTTTTTGTGATGCTGAAGAGACTTGAACACACTCACTGAAGGCAGTGTCATATGGTAGAAGAAGACAGTGGTTGTGGAGTCAGAGGACCTTGGACAAGATTTCTGTCTCAAAACCTGTCCCTTGTCTCCTTACCTGGGTGACCTTAGATAAGTCATTTAATTCACTGAATTTCTGTTTCCTTATCTATGACATGAAGAGAGTGAACGGGGCACTCTTTAACTAGTAATCTAAATCAATGCTTCTATGAACCTATGTGACCTCAGGCAAACCATTTAAACCTGGCTTTTAAATCCTGACTATAAAAAGAAGAGTTTAGATTAGTTGGCCTCTAAGGTTCATTCTTATTTTCTATTCAGGATCCCACGATCTGTGATCCTATAATCTTTTTTATTGTCCTTCACCCTGGAGCTACATGGGATTTGAGCTACAAGGTGCAGAGCAAGCCAGAGTATTATTTAATTTTATAACTTAGTATAAGACAGTGGCAGAGGGAGGAAGGATAATGGAGCAGTTGCTGGCAACTGATGACTGACTGACTGACTGATGGACAGTTTTCTCTTCTCTTCTCCTACTTACATCAGAAGCCAGAGTCAATATGCTCTGGGAAGTTATGACCCCAGATGTTTAGCAAAGAACTTAGTGCATGTACTTTAATATGGAAGATTCAACTTTGGGGTTATATTTTACAGTTATATAATTATAACAGGTTGCACTAGGTATTATGATGAAATTTCAAGGTGACATGGTGACCAGCTGCTTAAGAACTGACATACAGAAAGAAGGGAAGGAAGGAAGAGAAGGAGAGAGGGAGGAAGAAAGAAGCAAAGAAACAAAGATGGAGGAAATGGAGGGAGAAAGAAAGAAAGAAAGAAAGAAAGAAAGAAAGAAAGAAAGAAAGAAAGAAAGAAAGAAAGAAAGAAAGAAAGAAAGAAAGAAAGGAAGGAAGGAAGAAAGAAAGAAAGGAAGGGAAAAAGAGAGGAAAAGAAAGAAAGAGAGAAAGAGAAAGAAAGAGGGAGGAAGGAAGGAAGACAGAAATGGATAAAGGAAGGAAGGTAGAGAGGGAGGGAGGTCAAAGGAAAAGAGGAAGGGAATGAGGGAGGAAAGAATAGGTAGCAAAATTTTAAAAAATTCGAACTCCAAATACTGGAAACTGACATTATATTGCTTTATGATTTGGTTGCCAAGCAAGATATGAGGGTAGTAAAGCCTATTACTTTAGGAGTTTACCTAAGTTCTTTACCTACTTCAAACCACCCTGAGCAGTTTTAATTTTACATTCAGTGAAATGATTTTAGTGTTTCTTTGCACTTCTATTATCCCTTGCATTCGCTACTTTAATGGTATTTTATGTCCTATGGTACCTCTTCAATCTTACTTAGGTTTTGTTTACATTATCTTTATATGATGTAAAGCTAAGACTTAAAATGGTCATTCCCAACCTGATAATGACAATGGAAGATGGCTAAACCACCAGGAGTTATTGCAACTGCTGTAGCAGTAGGGCAAGCTAGGGACATTTTCCTTAATAGAGTCACTTTTATTTTTTTATTTTTTTATTTTTATTTTTGCTTTTTGGAGGGCAATTGGGGTTAAGTGACTTGCTCAAAGTCACATGGCTAGTAAGTGTGTCAAGTGTCTGAGGCTGGATTTGAACTTAGGTCTTCCTGACTCCAGGGCCAGTGCTCTATTCACTGCCCCACCTAGACGCCCCTATTTTTTTTTATTTTTTAAAATTTATTTATTTTTACTTTTCAACATTCACTTCCATAAGTTTTGAATTTTCTCCCCCTCCCCTCCTTCCCCAAGATGGTATGCAATCCAATATAGGAATAGAGTAACTTTAAAAAAAGAAAAAGAAAACAACTTTAGCTAGGGAGTAGAGATTACCAACACCTAGTTCTCCCTCTGCTCAGTGCTTCCCTTTTGAAAAACCTAGAATTAGCGAAACTGCATACTCTAGAGAAGTGTTTTTAGCCTTTCTCTAGGCTAAAGTAGACCAGGGTTAATGCTGATCTGAATCAAGGCCAATAAGACACAGGGCCATTAGTTAATTCTTTAAACTCAACAATTTATTTAGAATATACTTTATCCATTATTAGGTTTATCTCTTTCATGGTTAAAAATATTTCACAGAATGGGTTGCCATTTACCATCTATTTCTTAAATGAAATTGGCTTATATCATTAGAGCACAATGTTTGCGTTAATGCCAATGGAATGTGTGGTAAACCTGACACAGTGGATAGAAAACCATCCCTGGAACCAAGAAGACTTTGGTTCAAATCTTGCCTCTGACACATCTGGACTGTGGGGTCTCAAGTGAGTTATTTAACCTCTCAGTGCCCCTGGGCAACTCTCTAAGATTATATATTACACAGTCAGTGCCAATCTATTATTATTGGTAAAGGAAGTTTCATTCCCTCTACCAATGAAGCCATTGGTCTAGATAAAAAAAAAAAGTTGATGTGTTATCAAACTGCAGAATTTAGTCTTCTTTACCACAGATATTCAGTCATTAATCACAGAGGGGTGAGAGGAAGAATGAAGTTGCGAGAAAGCCATATCTAATATTGCCTCAGATCCTAGAATGGCAATAGGATTATGTTGACAACTTATCTCTATAGGGTCTTCTTACCTAGTCCCCTCATCCGGCCAAGAAATAAAAGTAGAAGGTCTTCAGAGCAGCAGTATTCTCTGGTGGTAAACTGAGTTGTTTATCCTGAAATCAGTCAGGACCAGTCCTCAGATTCCATCAGAATAATTGATTTTCATAGAAATGTGTATCCCTGCTTTGTATGGAATCAGCTCTGGAGCTAAGGCAGTGAAGCAAGGCAGCCTCAAAGCACTTGGAATACACAGAAAACCAATATAGAGATATCAACATTACAAATGTAGACCACAAAAGAACTGAGCAATTACTTGGGAGAGAAACTCAAAAAAACAATTCCTGGCTTTGCTGATTTCTGAAATTAAATGTTATCTTCTATTATAGGTCTAGGTTACTTAATAACTTTATATGGATTCAGGAAAAATTAGCTATTAATTAGGGGAATGATAGACAAAACAGGGAGTAAAGAACAGTGTGACAGTCATTTCTTTAAATGAAAGTGGAGAGTTTTCTTGGCCTAGTCATTACCCTGAGCTAGAATTTCTAAACCACATTTGGAACAATCAGGATCTTCTGTCCACAGATTTTTTTAAAAAACATTTTTCCCTAAATAAACTAATATTTTTTTAGAATGGAAATTCGTATGAATGCATCAGGTTCATATCTCAGTTCTCTAAATCGTCTTTTAATATGCTAAATTGATTATAGGTTTTTTAAATCTTTGTTAGTTATCATTCCACAATCTCTTTACCTATAGGAATAAATGAGCAAAGTTTTTTGTTTTTGTTTTTATTTTTAAATTCTCAGAAAAGTCATGTCTTTAAGAGTCGCTCTATGTAGTACATGCCTATAGTTCCCTGTTGCAGGAGAAAATGAGTATGGTGGATAGCTTGAGTCTGGGAGTTGTGAGCTACAGTCAGGCTGTAGCTAACTGGGTGTCTCCATCAATAGCCCCCAGGCATAGAGGGCCACTGATCTACCTAAAAAAGGGTGGACTGACTCAGGTTGGAAAAATAGAACAAGTTAAGACTTCCATGCTAGGATCTAGTCCATGAGTGGTCACTGTACTTCCAGCCCAGGTAAGATAAGAAGTTGTTGTTTACTCTTGTCCAACTCTTGGTGACCTCATTTGCGGTTTTCTTGGCAAAGATACTGGAGTGTTTTGTCACTTGCTTCTCCAGCTCATTTTTACAGATGAGGAAACTGAAGCAAGCAGGGTTAAGTGACTTGGTCATGGTCACACAATTTCTGAGGCCAGATGTGAACTCAAGTCTTCCTGACTCCAGGGTGGGAACTTTATTCACTGTACCACCTAACTGCCCAAGATAGGAAGACACAGCCTCAAAGATAGATAGATAGATAGACAGATAGACAGACAGACAGACAGACAGACAGACAGACAGACAGATAGATAGATAGATAGATAGATAGATAGATAGATAGATAGATAGA
>NW_027186492.1:10155035-10169055 GCF_028583685.1 Petaurus breviceps papuanus | reverse complement strand
GGAAGGAAGGAAGGAAGGAAGGAAGGAAGGAAGGAAGGAAGGAAGGATTACCCCCTCTCCTGTAAACATTAATGTACTTCATCATGGTTCATTTGTCCTCTTCCTTCTATCACTTCTGCCATTATCAATGAATACAATATGCTTCACATTATGCAACATACATTGGCCACTAAATTCATTATAAAGTGAATTTCTACAAAGAAAATCACATTTCTCTACTGATTTCCAATACATCATCATAAACATTTTCCTGGATTAAAAAAATCTCTAAATTGATTAAATTGGAATCACTAGACAAAGATGAGAGGTCAAGCTGATCCTGTGGTAGTTGAAGTAGCCATGGAGCAACAATGTTATGCCGGAAGGGAGCCATGGTCCTCCCTTACCATTTTGTCCAGAATTCTAAAATTCACCCTCCATCTTCTGCTACAATAGTATCACCCCACAGGGCATAAAAATGTTTTCATATTTGTACACCCCTATATCTTCCCCGAAGCAAAGTTCTCTGTAACTTTCCTAAACTGAATCTTTACACAAATAGGCTAACTTAGATCTTTTCCCTTTCATCCGGATAGATGAGCAAAATTGAATGGAGCTACAGTATCCTCTTTCACAGGCAGGGGCAATCATCTAACATCTGTTTCATCCCAGCCTGAAGATTTTTTTAACCTCAAGGCTTTAAGTTTTATAAAAATTAATTATTAATTCCCATTTTTAGTGATTTTGTAAATTCCAAATGTCTCATTTAATTTTAATTTTTTCTTATAACCAGAGTTAGAATGTTAAAATTTGAGGACAGTGGGCAGTATAGATGGCACTTGGTAGCACATAGCAAAAATAACTCCCTCTCTAAAGGTGTTTATATCCTAGAGGGAATCTTTATCCAAACAGGCTAACATAGATCCTTTTATTATTTTCTTCTTTGGGTAGTGTGTTTTTGTTTCTTGCAAATAGCTTAAAAGACAATGAAAGCTGGCCAGAGTACATGGCTGAGAATCACTACATACTAGAAATAGAGAGCTGCCATCTTGGATCTGTCTTTTCACTTAATAGAAAACTCAGAACCCAGGGGATTGAGGGGAAGAAGACATAGAATAAATAGAGCAAATCAATTAAATAAACATTTTTACTATATGCTAGGCACTATGCTAGATATTGGGGATCCAAGACAAAAATTTTTAAAGTCCTTGACTTCAAAGAGCTTTTATTCTACTTGGAGGAGAAAATATATACATGGATGTGTTCATGGATATGGACACGGATAAGTACACACAACATATGTAAAAAGTAAATAGTAATTTCCTTGGGCAGGCGGAGGGGTAGTACACTTACATGAAGGTAGGCCTCATGTAAGTGCTATCACTCAAGCCAGGCACCAAAGGAAACTAAATGCTTTACAAGACAGAAGGAATGAGGGAAGTACATTTCTCTCCTGGGACACAACTCCTGTAAAGGCATGGATAGAGATGGGAGATGAAATATTTTGTACAGGGAACACCAAGTAAAACCAGTTTGTCTAGAATGTAAAATGTATAAAGGAGAAAGTATATAATATATTTGCAAGGGCCTGTTGGAGTCCAATCTTGAAGGGCTTTACATGACAGAAGAGTTTATGTCTTGAACAGAGGAGTGATATGGTAAGATTTGCTTCCAGAAATAAGATTTTTCAGAGGATGGATAAGAGAGAGGAAGGACTGGAAGCAGGGAGAAGAACTTTGAGGCTTTACACCTTGCTGAGTGGAAGTAGTAGACTTGGGCAGTGGCCATGTACGTGAAGAAAAGAAGACAGATGTCAGAGATAGTGTGGAAGTAGAATCCATGAAGATCGGTATTTAACTAGATGGGAGAGGTATGGGAAGTGTGAGGGACTCATAGACATGTAGAGAATTAACTCCAATGTTGTACGTCTTAGGAATGAGAAGGATGATGGTGACCCCAGTAACAGCGGGAAATACAGGATGAGGAAGGGTTTGGGGATGTAGAAGGTCCGGAGATGATGAGTTCTGCTTTGGATATGTTGAGTCTGATATATCTAGAGGACATCTGGGACAGCTAGGTGGCACAGTGGATGTAGTGGTGAGCCTACAGTCAAGACGACCTGAGTTAAAATGCAGTCTCAGACACTTTCTAGCTGTGTGACCCTAGGAAATTCATTTAACCCTGTTTGCCTCAGTTTCCTCATCTGTAAAATGGACTAGATAAGAAAATGGCAAATCAGTCCAGTATCTCTGCCAAGAAAACTCCGAATGGGGTCACAAAGAATTGAAGATCCATTTGCAAGTGCCCAATGGGTACATGTCCACATATTAATCTGTGGTCTTGTCAGCTGTGTTTTCTGTTCCTCTGAAAAGTGAGAATGTTCTCTTCCTGAAGCAATATTAGTTTGTATGCCTTTGATCCCATATGCCCAAATGGGAGAAACTACATGGCAATCCTGGTTGAGCGAAGAAATGCATGATTAAACCACGTGGCATAAAGTGTCTTTATAATGGAATCTGTTGTCCATTTGGTCTTTTGCTCAAACCATCACTCAAGACTCTGTTGAACTAGCATCCCAGAGAAGAAATGTTAACTCTTTGGTACATACTCCTGCAACATGGAATTTTAATGAATAAAAAGCATACCCAGAGTTCCTTGCTCAGAGAGCAGGTATCTTAGTTTGGTTTGTTTTTTCCTATTTTCACATTTCACCATCTCACCATCATCTCTATCATTCAAGTACCTTATTTCAGAATAAATGCATTTCTGTCTAGCTCTACCCTCCTGTTTTTGCCATAAGTAAATTGTCATTCCATTGTTTCTTTTGGCTTTGAAACAGTAAAAGATGACTTGAGATTGTTATAGGCCTCTACTTTGGGTTCCTAATAAGAGTAGTCATTCTTTATTCATGGGAAAGTGGGATCTGTGAATCCAAGTTATGACAGTTTGGTCATGTTATTAGGCAGGGTTTGCTCCATAGAACCCCACACTTGGTCAACATTTTTAGGCAGCTGCTTGTGCATTAAAACATGAAACTACTGTTCTTTGTATACTTGGCTCATCAGGCAGAGAAGGAAAGTGACATGGAAAACAAAATGCTTTTAGAGATTCTTAAGAGTTAAATAAAAGCCCAAATCTTTTTGATGTCAGTTCTTATCTATTTTGAGAAAAATTCACTCTTTTTGGATTATTTCCATAAATGTAGCTTTTGTTTTTGCACATTCTTTGATTGTAAAGCCCAGACCATAAAAACATAACTTGGGAACCCCAAGTTCAAGCTGATGCACTTGGGTTCCTAGCTCCTTTTGAAGGCCAGCATCTCCTTGAAGTTTCCAGGAGTGCAAACTTGTATTAGTAGCCTACCCTCACCTCTTAAAAGCTACAGTAGGATATGAATAGTAACTCAATGGGGTCCCTCAGAGGTTTGCTGTAGTTGGTCCTCGTGAGACCCTCTCTAGCCTCACCTTTCGTCTGTTGAAACAATGTCACAAAATGAAAACCTCTGCTCTATCTTTGCCACATGGACCAGTGATGTTTTGGGTTAGAGGCAGCTAGGTATCACAGTGGATAGAGCATGATCTAATACCACATCATAGTACCATATAATGCTGTGGTATTCAGTGATTAAGGCTTGATCAAATGAAATAATGATTGTAAAGCTCTTTTCACATAGTAAGTATTTAATAAGTACTTATTCCCTTCCCTTATTCCCAAATTCTTCTACTTTAAAAAAAAATAAAAACCAAGGGAGCTTTCTGGTAGAATTGTTATATATTTCTGATGACAATCTTCTGCTCAGGTGGCTAGAAGGATTTTTCTATCATGTTGTTTTATCAGTTGTTTTTCAATGATGTCTGACTCTTTGTGACCCTATTTGGGGGCTTTCTTGGCAAAGACACTGGTGTGGTTGGCCATTTCCTTAGCTAGCTCATTTTATAGATGAGAAAACTGAAGCAAACAGGGTTAAGTGACTTACCCAGGGTAACACAACATCTGGGGCCAGATTTGAATTCAGGAAGAAGAGTCTTCCTGACTATAGACATGGCATTCTATCCACCGCTCCACCTAGCTGCCCTTTTTGGATCATATCTCTTTATTTTTGTTGGTGTTCTGGACTTCTGATTTCATCAGCATGGGGGAATTCCCAGTATGCAAATTCCCTCTACTGATACAGATGAAAATCTCCTCTCTAGGTTCTAGACTTAAAGCATTTCCTAGAAAGGCTTTTACTTCTAATAATTTAGTATTTACATAAAGCTTTAAATGTGTAAAATACTTTACAAATGCCTCTCCCAACAATTCTGGGAGAAAGGTGCTATTATTATCTCCATTTTATAGATGAGGAAACTCAGGCAAATAGAGGTTAAGTGACTTGCCCAGAATCACACAGCTAGTCTGAGGCAAGATCCAAAATCAGGTCTTTCTCACTCCAGAGGTTAAGTGATATGCCCATGGCCACACAGCTACAGTATGTCCCCAAGGCAGAACTTGAACCCATGTTTTCCTGGCTCCAAGGTTGAACTTCTATCCACCACACCATACTGCCTTGCCTTAATGATAGCAAAAACTGTTGTAACAGTAATCTAATACTCCATATCTCTGGATGATAGACACCATCCTCAAATTAATGCTCAGCTCTTGTCATAATATCATTATGTCGTAACAGTGAAAAACTCTAATTAAGAAGATGTGTTTGCCAGGGGAAAAGTTGAGTATATCAGTGAATCTACTTTATCATGGATGGGCATTCCCTCCCCCACATCCCCCAATCCCTGACAACTATGAGGCTAAATTATAAGAAGAACATCACAGATGCATGGTGCATTGGACAAAGAACACATGCATGCATTTAAATCACGTATATCTTACTTTTTACTGATGTAATTGTGAAATATGTTCTTTTTGCATTCATAATTAGGGGGTGGAACAGATGGTGAAGGCTTAGTTTAAAATAATCTGTCATTAAAATAACCTAGCCTACTGGTAATTCTTCACTCTAACTGGAGTTAGGTCACAGTAACAGGATTTTTTTCCCTCTGCATTGGAATACACTAGAAAGAATTAGGGATTTCAGGGGTAGTTCGATAGATGGGGATTGTTCCCCCTCTAAGCACACAAGAGTAAAATTTCACTGTGTGAAATTTGGCTGTAAGAAATATACAAAAATAGTTGGGTCAAAACTGACAAATATGAACCATTTAGCATAATGCATTTAACGATGAATTGAACATCAGTATACTCTTAATCATAATGATACAATAAGTCTCATATACTGTGAAAGAAATAACCCCTTGTCTGACCGATATAGTTAGGGGAACTCAGTTGCTCTGGGTGGGGTGATGGGAGGGGAAGGTTAAGAAATGTTGCCTTACATTTTGTATATTACACTAATGTCAGGGGATAAAAATTATAATTACTGGCATTATAATCCAGAGGTCTTATAGCCAATAATGTCTACATCTCAACCTCATTTCCAGAGTGGTCACCATATACTCTTAGTGGGATGTGACAAAGGACATCTGTCAGCCCCCTCTGAATAGCTTAAGCCTGTTTTTTAATAACAAGAAAACTGTTTTGATAAATCAGATACTGTATGCCTTTAAAAAGTCTGTTTTACCATTTCTGCTAAGATTTTTTGTTCTTCAACTGCTTTGAGGCAAGCATATAGATTTCAGCATGGTATTATAATAAATCTTCTGGAGGAGGGACAAGCATTAACATTTGTGTTGCTTCTTTTTCATCTTAATCCAACCTTGGTTAATAATCAGAAAATTCTACATAGTGGGTAAGAAGATGTAATTAACCCTTTGACCCCAGAATCTTAATTGGCGCCTGTTGAAAACAGTGGGCAGTTTAAAAAAAATTAAAAAGTAGCCTGCAGTGATTGAAACAGCACAGTACCTAATGGCTTTCTCAAATAAAAAAAAATTAATGCTACAGAACGTTCAGATTAATCACATTTGGTTCCTGAGTCTAACTGATGAAAATATTTTCTCCCCCCACCTACCCTCTTGAGATCAGAGACATCCAAATTCCAACCAGCTTTGAAGGCATTCTGGAACTTCTCCCAGGATCTACCTAACATATTATGCCCCTCCCCCAAAAAACCTGGCACAGGAGTGGGGGTGGGAATGATGGTAATTATAGTCATGCTTATTTTCACAATAGAGAAAAAGCATAGCAGCATGGGCAGCCATGGCTCAGTGGAAACAGCATCTGAAGTCAAAGGAGCTGAGTTCAAATGCTGTCTCTGCTACTTACTACTGTACAATTTGGGACAAATCGCTTAACCCCTCTGGGCTTTAGTTCGTCTACAAAATGAAGGGGTCAGACTAGATTCCCCAGGTTGCTTCTTCCTCTACAGCTATTAAGCTGGGCCAGGAGTCAGGAAGACCTGATTTTGGATCTTGCCTCAGACACTTGCTAGCTGTGTGACTCTGGGCAAGTCACTTAACCTCTATTTTCCTCAGTTTCCTCACCTATAAAATGAAGTTAATAATAGTACCTTCCTCCCAGTATTGTTGGGAGGATCAGAAATGAGAGATATCGGTAAAGTATTTTGTACATTTAAAGCTTTATGTAAATATTAACTTATTAGAAGTAGACCCATGATTTGATTATTGTGATTATTAACATTATTACTTAGTACTCAAACTTGAGATATAGAAATTCAAGATGCCTCTTGTCTGTAGAATGTCATCTGTATGACCTTGGGCAAGTCACTTAATCCTGTTTGCTGCAGTTCCATCATCTAGAAAATGAGCTGGAGAAGGAGAGAGCAAACCACTCCAGTATCTCTGCCCAAGAAAAGCCCAAATGGGGTCACAGAGATATGTACATGACTGAAAACAGACTAAACAAACAGTAAAAAAAAGTTTTCATTTAAAAATGGGAAAAATCCAGTCAAGCAGTTTGTATAATATCTGAACAAGCCATGACCCATGTTTTTACCGAACCGGTAGACTTTTCATTACTTAGATGATGGAATGGTTTTGTGCAATGTGGACACAACTTCACTGAATTCTCCAACAGGAAATTAGAACCTGTGTCTAACTCCTTTGTTGTTGCAGTGGTTTGTTTGCTGCTAAAACAAAGCTGGCCGGTTTTTAAAACAGCTTCATTTTGATAGATTCCAGTGTTTTGCTTCTTGATATTCCTTTTCCTGTCTCTGGTGCCTAGGATTCCTACACCATATCTTTTTTTTTTTTTGGAGGGGGGCAATTGGGGTTAAGTGACTTGCCCAAGGTCCCACGGCTAGTTTTTTGGTCTGTGTATTAAGTGTCTGAGGCCGGATTTGAACTCAGGTCCTCCTCACTCCAGGGCAGGCACTCTATTCACTGCACCACCTAGCCACCCCAAGCATATCTTTTTTAATACAAGAAAGTCAAGCCTTCTTACCTTGGCCTTTAAGAGTATGAGAACATATGGATGATCTAATTATCGTGGCCTGAATTCATCTCCCATTTACTGATTTTCAATTTGATACATAGAATCATAGTATTGAAAGGTACCTCAAAAGCACTGAAGCCTAGTGAATTAAGCTACCTGCTTAAGATCATACACATAGTAATCAGCAGAGGTAGATTTTGAACCCAAGTCTTCTGATTCCAATCAGCATGCTTTTCCAGTCTACCACATATGCTAATCATTTGAAAAGAATGATTTTTTTTCTAAGACATTATAAGCTGTTTTAACAGTAAAAACTTTATAATAAGGAAATTCTAGGTATATTTGTATTTAATAACTTTATAAATTAGGGTGTCTGTTTTTAAATGGACCCTCTTTACCAAGTAATTGTTCTTCATGTGGTTTATTGTGCTCCCCACCCCCAAATGCAGACTTTGAACTGTTTCTTCCAACTATTAAACCAGAGGTGGGGACCAGCAGCAGGGGCAGAAATTAATCAGGAAACAGAGGAAGAAAAACAATAAAACTGCTCAGAAAATACCATTCAATATTTTAAAGAGGCTAAAATTATGACAGAGATTTGGGGAAGAATATATTTCTTTCTTATTTTGCATATACTTCTGTCATCTTCCCCTTACTAAAAGAAAAAAAATCCTTTTGCTCTCACTAGATGTGAGTTTCCATGTGTCTCCTGGTCAATGTGGTATTCCAAACATTTTCAGATTCACAACCTCTATTAATATTACCAATATTTATTATTTCATAATGATTATTTTCCCATGGTAAAGTAGGGCATGTTCACCTCTATAGTACCTTGTTAGTGAAATAACACAAAATGAGGGGTATGGAAGTGATTCAGAGCCTAAAATAGCCCCTTCTTGCAGTGCAAGAATTTAAAGCAAGTTTATTCTCAATTTTAGTGGTATATTCCCATCTGAGTCCACAGTGATTTATACCATTCATCAAATTGAAAATGCAGCCCTTCATTTGGAAACTGCAGTTAGGTTTCAGGACTTACGGATTAATGTGTAGTGTCTCACCCTTTCTCCAGCCCCACTCCCATTCCCATCCCCATCCTCATTTAAGGAGTTGTAATGAAAATTGAATCTCAACCTTAATGTAGAGTTTTGCATGTAAAGAACTGAAGGGATGAGATTGTGATGGAGCCACCTTTCAGCATATTGGCGCCTAATCTGTTGACTTGGTTTGTTAGTCATTGCAACATAGAAACATGGAGGAAATTGCATATTATTATTAATCAACAAATTATTGAGATGAAAAGAGACCCAAGTGAACATCTGACTTTCTCTACATATAGTCATCCTTTATTAGGTTATTTTCTTTTTTTTTTTCCCCTCTTACTCAAGACTCCAATTAAGATGATTTCCATTTCTCTTAAAGTTGGCTAACAGAGAGTGTGGCTATTTTCATCTGAATAACAATGAAATCCCAAAATGCAAGTGAAGTATTTCATAGGATCTGGAATTTCTCATTTTTTATACATTGTGAAATATCTCATGATCAGCTTGCCAGAGATATAAGGAGCCCCTCCCACTCCCCCAGCCCCCCAGTAAAGGAATTTTTTACAGGAAATTCAGGCACTTTATTCTATCGCATTCCATGCAATACAAAAAAAAAATGGGTGAGGGGACACCAAGTAGGAACAGTTACTGAGCAAAGAAAGCAATGCTTTGAAATCAGTGTGTCTCGCTTTTGTCTTAGTCTGTGACCAATATGACCCTTTGCTAAATATCAGTCTATTTATACCTGTCTTTTTTCTTTTTTCTTCTGCAGTCCCTGGACGGATTTGTATTTGCACTAAATCAAGAAGGAAAATTTTTGTACATTTCAGAAACTGTCTCCATCTACCTAGGCCTCTCCCAAGTAAGTAAAACAAAAATGAATTCTGAAAGGTGATTGTGTGAATGGCTTCACTCGTAGGCTTTTTTCATTCTTCAAGGAATATTCTGCTTTGCATGAATTATCAAATGTATTATTTAATGGCATCTCCCAACTCTTCCTGTATGCTCATTGAGAAACCAGGGTGTCAGGATTGACTGCTCTGAAATAAACTTGGGCTTGAAAACTCCCCCCCCTCCCGTGTGCTTCCCCCACCCAAAAGAATCATTATTAATTTATTGAGAACAAATGGAGTTTCTTCCCTCAGTTGTTTTGAACTTTGAAACCTCTGTGCCCAGTAGGAGAGGGACACACTAATAGTGCTTCCCTGGTGTCCTATTACTGGATGTTTATGGAGTACCCTGCATTATCCTGGGAGCTGACACAATGACAGAGAGTCATTTGGAGTCAAGAAATGCTGAAAGAGACCATTAAAATGTGTTGTGGGGAGGGTTTCAGCAAGGACATATTTTGCTGCCTTTGCAAATGTTCCTTAACGCTGAAAGACAATTTGATAAAATAAGATAGTTATTTATTTTGTTTTTTGCCACTTAATTACTAACACATGTTTGTCAGAGGTTAAAAGAAAAGGAAATAGTGGGGGCAGGGCAGCAGTGTGTGTAGGGGAGGGAGGGGGGTAATCCCCTGTATAGTGTTTATTTTTCATCTTTTATCATGAAAAAGCTGAAATTTAGTATGATTTCAGTGAGGAATACAGGCTGTGTCAATAGAATGCCAAAATGTCCAGACAAAAAGTGAAAAATTAAGCTAATTATCTGGATGTTTTATCTATTTCAATGCCAAACATCTGGATATTTGGAAGTGTCAGGATGATTGGCTGAATTTGGCCCTTTTCGTTTTGATGCTTGGCATTGTAGAGTCACAGCCAAAAGGGGAGATGCTGTGTATATGAGCAAACATGTACACACACATACATGCAGGTTTGTGTAATGACCTGCCAAGTTGGATCATCTGCTTCTAACCCCCTTGCCCCATGGAGATATAGATGGAGATAAAATTTGTCTCTCTCTTCTTCAACAGTGGCCCACCCTGGACTCATTGCAGCTGAAAGTTGGCAACATTTTTAAGGAGGTTACCCGCACGGTTGGAACCTCTTGGTTGCCAGGGAATTTGCTGTGTAATAGATAAATCAAGAAAGACATACCAAAATAATGAAGAAGGATATTTGATATTTAGGTGGGAGGTGAGGTAGGAGGAAGGAAGTTTGTGGTCTGGTAGGAATGAGGATGAGTCTCTTTAACTCCTGCCTGTTTCATGTACAAGAGATGGTATTTTCTTCAGGATTTATCAAGTCAAATGATAGAAATAGAAACTGAGCTATTGTTAACTCAATATTAGTATTCTTGTATCTCATTAAAGCCCCTAGTTTTGTAATAGGCTTTAATCCTTGCCCTAATCTGTTTGGGACTCAGTATCAAGGCTCTCCTATTTTGAAACTGGTGCGCCCCCATCTTGCTAACACTGTCAAGCTCCAGAACTGGGGTGTTTATGATTATATTACGCTTGTATTAATCTGTTTTATGCATAGTATCCAACAAAGTTTAATAAGCCAGTAAAGAAGAAGGATGAATAATTAGCTTAAGCAGGTAAATGCTAATTATGGAACTCCTGAAAGGCATCCATTATACAGTCGCTTAAAACAAATTTTACAGCCCTGGTTAGTGGTGTAATCCAAATTCTGTCAAGGCAACTGCATTTTCTGTAATTGAGATGTGTATGTTTGCTTTGCATAACAGATGGCTCTGTATGCTTAGACTGATAGCTAGGAAAATAATAATTGCATTATTCTGGCCAAAAGAATATTAGCTCTTGGGTTTTGGCCATTTCAGTCAGTCCTCCTGCCAGCACAGCATATGCACATATATGGATTGGATTTTCAAGGAAATTGATGCATCTGGAATAGTGTGGCCATCTGAAATATCATCTGTTCAAGAAAAATTTGGCTTTAACCCTGTGCTAGTTTCTCCTTAAAAGCATTTTATTCCACTGCTTTTCAACCATAGTCATCGGGTCTATATTTACCCTAAATCTGTGTCAAATTGTTGAACTTCTGCTAAATAAAATAGTTATGTGGACATGTTACAGTATTTGGCATCTCCTGCATAGGCAATCCTAGTCTTTAGACAAAACGTGCTTCTGGAGGTTGCTCCTTAACGTAGATGATTGTCTAGTAAAATATGGACTGCATACACCCTGTTGCCTTCATCTGTTTGAGTCACGTTCAGAATCTTTGAGGGAAACTGTCAAGTGAACAGGTAAAGACAAAAAGTAGAGCATAAGTCTTTATTAGGCAGCATTGAACGAATAGAAGAGGGAAATGTTAAAGCAGCAAAAAGGTCTGTGCTACCTTCTGGGGCTTCTTTAAATATATGATCATCAGGGTATCTGGGGCACAAAAATCAAAGAGAAGATTGAGGTCACATGAATATTAGACGAATATGTTAAGTCTCAGATACTAATGCTCAGGGCTAGGGGAAAAAATCCTAAACAAAGATTTGGGGATAGATCGATGAAGTAATGTATGTAAAATACCTTGTTAATCATAAAGCACTATGTAAATGTTAGCTATTTGATGATAATAAAATAAAAGCTTAGAGAAAAATTGGAATCCTAACTAAGTAATTGAGGAATAGCCCTCCTATCTTTTTTCAGTGACCACTTCAGGGCTCTCAGGGGTTCATCAATGAAATGAAAGGAAAGGAAATGGTGCTCTAGCAGATCCCAGTTAGGCTTCATAAAACATTTGTTCTTTTTTGAGGAATCAATGCAAATGTCTAAGCAATCTCTCCTTAATTCCATTCTCATCAAAAAATTTTTTTGAAAATTATTAGAGGAAAAATAGATGATATTTTGTTGAATTCTTGACACTGATGTGGAACCAATGAGTATTGTCAGATATGAACAAGAAAGATATCTCCTTCCCCCAGTCCTTTCCTTTGTAAATGAGGCTGTTAGTTTAAGTGCCAAATTCAGATGTTTAAGACAGATCCTACACAGATTCTGTAGAATAATCGGACAGATTGGCAAGTTGTTATATGTTATTGCGACTATCATTTTAAACCACCAGTTTTATCTTTTCTTAATTTCGTGTTTTTTTTCTGAAGTGTTTAGAGGTATACAGGTTTTTAAAAATCCATATGTCTAGGAAAGGATGGGGGAAAGATCCATTGAGTCATGCTTTGTTACATTACAGCAAAGGCTGCCAAATCAGTTTTTCTCTTTTACACTCTGTTGGGCCAGAGCAACAGCTGCTGATGTCTAAAAAATGTGCATGACAGTCATTTTCGTTAAAGTATTCCCAAAGCTGGTCCCTCTATGATGATGTCAATGAAATTGACTCTGATGATGTCTGAACCCACTTTGCTACCCTTTTGACATTGTAATTGATATACATACATGTATATAGGAAATATAAATATGTGTGTTTATATGTATATGAAATATATGCAATATCATATGTACATACATATATGCATGCACATACACATAACTATAGCTATATATTTAAGCTAACTTCTAAGAAATAGATTGCAGATTAGGAATAAGTATAATTTCTGTTTTTTAGGAATAAGTGTAATTATGGGCAGTCACTCAGCACAAGGTTTGATCTAAAGGGAAGATCCCCAAATATCAGCTGTAATTAGTGTTCATGGGGATTAAATTACTTTGCCCAAAGGGTGCTTCACCCTGATATGCCATCCACAGCTATTGCAGGGCAATATCAAGGTTCTCACCTTAACCAGAGACAAATAGGAGAAGCAGGACAAACTCAAAGAGTAAGAAAAGGAAAACAAGAAGATTCAGCTTGACAAGTGTGAACAATAATCTTTCTTGCGAAATTCTCCCAAAAGAATAAAGGGAACTGGGGAGGCTAGGTGGCACAGTGAATAGAGCACCAGCCCTAGACTCAGGAAGACCTGAGTTCAAATCCAGCCTCACACACAACACAAAACTAGCTGTGTGATCTTGGGCAAGTCACTTAACCCCATCTGCCCTACCTTCCCCTCTCCTAAAAGCAAAAAAAAAAAAAAAAAATTAAAAAAAAAAGAATAAAGAGAACCAGGGAGCCAAACCCCAAAGAATGCACAAGATGCTGCATGTTAGTTTAATAAGCAACTTGCCCAAGTCTTCGCAAGTGGTAACAAACAGTATTTCTACTCAGTGCTCCACTGCCAAAAGCAATGATAGCCCCTCCATTGCACGGCTACCTTTGTAGGTGAGGCTAAGAATTAGGTGAAGGTGGGCTGATTTGCCTACAGCTGTGCTGTCTTTTATCTGAGAAATAAGAATGGTCACATGAATCACCATCACTTAATGTAAGCCATCTCACCAACACCATAAACTCCAGTTTTCCTTGAGACCTGATTTGGCTTTCCGGTAGAGAATGCCTTTACCATTCTCAAAGGCAAGGAGATAGTACTCCACATACTGGCAATTTCAATGACATTTTCCTTGCAGGTTTTTTTTTTTTTATTTTAGAGGAAGTTACATTTTTTAAAAGCGGCCTACAGAGCTTCCAAAAAGCAGCTAAAAAATTTAGGGCAGGTCACTTAACATCTTTGACATTCTGTTTCCTTGTCTGTAAAATAGGAGGAGGGGGAGAGGGAAGACCTTGGACTAGATCATAGGATTTAGAGATGGAAATGTCCTTTAGAAAAGCATAGACTCAGCTTTAAATCTATAAAAGCCCCCTGCACAATATTGTCTTGTTCAG